>NC_136014.1:19353747-19491247 GCF_048128805.1 Centroberyx gerrardi
GGTGTGGATGGTTAACGCTGCTGATGTCTGGATGGAAAGCCAGGAAGGCAAAGTATCCCAACACAGCCACATTACATGCATCGTATATTTCCAGACTTCTTTCTCAAACCACGTGAGAACATTCTGTACGGTTGCTCATACTGTATCTCAACCACCAACTGGCGATTGCATGACAAATACTTAAAAGGTGAAAGTCCAAAACCTGGTAAATTCACAAAGAAAATGAAGAGCTATGAAGCTAAATACAGTACATGCGAAAATCCTTGAATGAATGTTGCTCTCTAATAGATATTTGCAGTGAAGGATTTGCCTACAGGAAGAAGAAAAAAAAAAAGAGTGGGTTAAAAAAAAAAGATGACTTAAACGTATTCAATTTCATCCACTCGAGTGCTTTGTCTGAATTGACCTCTCAGTGATTAAACATAATTATTCCAATGTGAATCAATGAGCTTTAAGGGAAATTACTTCTCGGCACCCTGAAATAGTAATAAACCGACGCTAGCAGTCTGTCTAAGTCTGTAATACGTTTTGTGTAATTCCATTGGTCACGGCACTGCAACTGTGTTCTTTCATCAAGCAAGTAGAAAATTAAGAGTAATGTACGCCGCAAAACAACCAACAAAGCTCCTTCCCATGGTTGAATCATTAGCCCTGCACCACTTAAGGCCTGGCACTATGGATGAACAGCCTCTCGTTAGCTCTGTCATGCTTGCTGTTGTTGTTTTTCGTATTAATACTGTTATTGTTGTCACCGTTGCAGAAATGTGTTGCAGAAATGTGCTTTCTGTTCAGTATCTCCTCCCGTTCCTCTCACCGTCTCTGTATGTCTCGTCTTTGCTTCTCTTCCTCTCTCACTCTTTCTAATCTCTTCCTCTCTCCTTGAAATAACTGCAGCTAGTCATTCAGTACTGCATAAAAGGTAAGGCAAATTTCTGTCTCCGTAACACATTCACAGACTGGGGAGATACTATATGTTGCAATAGCTTGACCTGACTTGTTTGATTAATATGTAATAAATGACTTAAAACAGGGCGTTCACTCATAACAGAAATCAATGTGAACAATATCAGAAGTAAAGGTTCAAGTTTTTATGCATGGGATTATTATTATTATTATGGTCAGCTTGTACAGTATGTAGCAACCCACACATGATGAACTGTTTGTTAGGTACATAATCAGTTAAAAGCTTCATGAGGCTAAGCAGGGTATAGATCAGACCTCAGGTCAGAGCGGGTCAGGGCAACTTGGTGGGTCTTGATGGACAGTGTGTGTTGGGTGTGCTGATATGTGAATATTAGTAGAAAAAAAAAAAAGTGGAGACACTTTGATAACCACAGAAGATCTAAATAAACATATGCAATGCAAAAAATATCCATTTTAACAAGTCTTTTAAATCAAGAATTGAGTCTTAAAATCGTATTTTTTAAAACAAGTGAAAAAAACAGTGAGATCATTTCTTGTTTCCAATGCAAAATGTTTCAAGAATTTTCTTCAGTCAAGTGTCATTTTCCCCTGTTCCAAGATGCTGCCACTGACTTTGGAAACTGTAACAAATAGAATTATCTCACCAGACTAGAAGACTTTTTCACTGCTTTTAGGAAAAATACGATTTTCAGATGCGTGTGAGACTAAATGACATGTTAATGACATGTTGAGGCGGATATTTTTACAATGTCTGTGTTTAAAAAGTGATTACATTGTCAAGGTTAAACATAATTTAAACATCGGGGCTGCGTAAGTCTATGCATCACCATAAATCAAAGTAGTCGCCCATGTGATTATGATCTGAGCTATTGCTGGAATTAAATGCAGCTACTTTGCGATACTCTGCCTGCTGAGGTAAATCCTCACAGAGATAATCTAGACACTCTAGGCATAAATCAAGTTCAAGCCCTTTTAATCGTTTTACTCATAATGTTCAGCCTTGTTTGCGTTGACTTGATGCTCTTTAAACAGTATACGTTCAAGCCTGTGCCCTGCAAAGAGTTAACACACTCACTTGCCTCATGTTCCTTTCTCAATCTCCCTCTCTCTCTCTCCCAGCGTGAGATTCATGCAGCCAAGTGAAAATAAGGTCTGCATATTTTTCTCCCTTTTTTGGATGAGGATTACGAGAGGAGGAGGGGGGGTGCAGAGGGGTCGACGGTGGGAATTCTTTAAGCTTGGCCCCTCAAAATAAAATCTTGTCAAAGCAAATAAAGTCTTCTTAAGAAGTGCATAATGAAGACCTTTTACTGGCACCACACATCCCAAGAGCTGCCACCATGACCCATGAGCTGAAGCATAAGAAACTGTTTTAATTGAGCCCATGCAGGGATCAGAGATGCAGAGACAGACAGAGAGAGAGAGAGAGAGAGAGAGAGAGAGAGAGAAAGGGGTGAGACAGGCCGACTGCAGGAGAGAGCGAGACAGACAGACAGAGAGGGCAGATTGGGTGAGGCTCATCAGCGCCGACTCTGATGCAGTTTGTTGTGAACAGGTGCATTGTTCAGGTGAGCAAACCATAAATGAAATAGACAGTCTCATAAATGTAGACAATGGGATAAATGAGAGGCTAGATGAGCTGCTCAATCAAAACTCAGATGAGGAGCTTGGGCGGAGTGTGATCTTTTTGTTGTAATTTGCTAATTTATCAAAAATACTAATGAATGCAGGGACATGGGTGAAATAAGTGGGTGTATAATTAGTGATATGAGTGTGCCTGCTGAACATTTATCACTCGCTCTCTCTCCTGCTCTCTCACACACACACACACAAAGACGCACGCACACATGCAGACAGAGGAGCCCTCCCTCATGATAGACCACGGTGGTGAAAATCCATATCATTTAGCTACTGAACACAGAGGACACCGTTAGTTTTAAATGATTCCACATCATTAAGTAGCTCGATGAGCATTAATACTCTAAACAATGCTGTTTGAGCATGAGTAATGTGGCCGGGGTAATGCACTCCAGGGGAATGGTAGAGGTAAAGCGATCTACGCTGCTCTCTCTCTTGCCCTCTGCCCTCGCTCTCCTCCTCTACCTCTGTCTCACTCACCAGGCTGAGAGAAACTGCCCCCTTGTGGCCTCAGTTGCCACGACATTCTGAGTAGGGAATGAACATGAAACTGAACAAATTAAGGAATTTCTTTAAAAGGGATCTGTAATTCTCTGCACATTCATACATCTAATTAGGGATAATAACCCTTTGTTACTTTTCAACTTAATAGTAACACCTAATATATCAAGATGTGTTGCTCCTGACTAAACAAATAAATGTGCTGAAAATGACACATCCTTTTCCAGAGGGTAGGTTTTTTTTCCAAAAGCGTCTCTCGACTAAGCCTACCTTTGTTCCATTGTAAATGAATAGAACAGAGATGCTGTAGTGTTAAGGCGCTTTTGGGAAATCTCAGTCCCGGCTTTTCAGCAGCACTGATGACATTCTCCCTACACAACCTCCCACATTCAAAATGGTCCACTTAGTCCGAGGGACGGCTAAGAGGTGTTGAAAAGCGTGCCCTATTCCCTCCCATGTGATTCCCACCAAAAGCTCATTTCCTGAATTGCTGCTTACACTCTTGGTTCCATTAATAAGAAAGTGCACTTCAATTCATTTTTTTCTCTCTTTCTTACAACATACTGCCAACCAACCAGTGCTATTTTTCCACAGCGCTCTAATCAGCAGTGTTTGTATTTCCCCAGTGCTGTGTTGTCTTTACTACTGTTCTGTTGAGGGGGTTTTGCAGTGTTTCGAGCGCAAAGGCCATATTTTGCTTCTGTGGTTAGCAAAGAATCCCAGCCCTCTAAGCGCCCAACTACTCCAAGGCTGACAGCGTTCGTCAGAAGCTACACCCAGGGTGCCGTGATTGTACAAATCCTTGTTCATGTACAGTACTGACCATTAAAACAACTTCCAAAACCCTGCTGGTTATAAAAAAAGAAACATTTGTATCTCTTTCACTAAGAATAAAAAAGATAGCAGAGAATCCCACATTATTATCCACAGTATAAATTACATCGTAGACAGAACTTGGAAATATATATGGTACAGTTATATTTCACTAGATTTTTTAAAATGTTTATCGTCTACACAAACTCTGTGTATGTGTGTGTGCATGTGTATGTTTATGTGGTGTGTGTGTGTGTGAGTGTGTGTGTGTGTGTGTGTGTGTGCGTGCATGTGTGTGTGTGAATGCCTCTGTACTGTTTGCTGCTGCATCACGTGTGGCAGAACTCTGTACTGGGCACGTTGCTGCTCTTGCAGTAGGCTATGCTGTTGTTACTGAGGTGACAGTCTCTAAATCCAATGCCCCCGTTAGGTGTGTAGATGGGCTGAATGCGGAAATCTCCCTTGAGCAGCTGCTCATTGTTCAGCGACACTATCTGGAAACTGGTCTCAGTCATCTCCAGAATGGAGTTATCCTTCTTGGTTCCAGCCTCGCAGTAGTCGTCTTTTCTCCTGCCCCGGTTGTATTTCCACTTGGTCGAAGATGACCGGCTTTTCTTGTGCATGTGCCAGCAGAACAGGCTCAGCAGCGTTACCAGGACGATAAGCACCGCCCCGCCTATGATCCCAGCCAGTAGCAGGGTGGAGTTGATGTCCTGCTGAGCCGCCTGCTCTGAGCCGGTAGGCTTGATATTGGAGGCCGACTTGGTCCTGGCCTCAGAGCATATAGTATCCTCTCCGGGCCGGTAGGAGTTCAGGGTGTCCAGCACGTACACGCAGATCCGGTAGACGGACCGGGGCTCCAGGTTGGTGAGGCTGAGGTGCCGCCGGTCCCCGCTCACTGTCCGCTCCCGGGTCCCGTCGCTCATCAGGTTTTGGCCCCTTTTAACCCAAGTGACCTTGTAGGCCGTGACGGTAAAATAGGAAGCCCAGCTCACCTCGATGCAGGAGGAGTTCACCACATGGAAGGAGATCTGCAGAGGGTCCTCATAAGGAGGCAGGGGCCCGGAGGGGTTGTTGTGGAGCGGGGGTAAGGGAGGGGAGGGCGAGTCAAAGTAGTACCGGGTGGAAGTGGGGATGAGGGTGGTGATCATGGTGGTGATAGGGGTGGTGGTGGGTGAGGGAGGGGGCGTGGAGCGGAGGGTGGGCCAGGGTGACTGGTCAGCACCCGTTGGACACTGGATAACATCCAGGGTGAGCTCTCTGATTGCCATGCCGCGCACCTTCTCCGGACTCAGGCACATGAACCCTCGGACGTTGAGGGAGGTGGGCAGCGACTTGAGCCACACCACCACCCATTTCACAGCACAGTCGCAGCGCCAGGGGTTATTTCGCACCGTGAGCTGCCTTAGGCTCGCCAGCCCGTCGAACACGCCCTGTGTGAGGGTCTGCAGCTGGTTGTTGGAGACATCCAGTTTTTCCAGCTTGTGGAGGCTGGAGAAGGCCGCCACAGGGATCTGGTCTATCTGGTTCTCCTGCAGGCTGAGTTTGAGCAGAGACTGGCTGGGTAGGAGGGGAGGGGGGAAGGTGAGCGAGTTGCGGGCCAGGGCCAGCTCGCGGAGGTTGACCAGGTCCTGGAAGGTCCCTGGCGCAATGCCCTCGTCCGTCAGCAGGTTCCCGTCCAGCAGGAGGCGCTGCAGACGCGTCACGTTCTGGAAGGCCTCCTCTGCAATGATAGCTATGCGGTTCTCGTCCAGCCGCAGCTCTTTCAGGTCCTCAGGGAGGCCAATGGGAACGCTGCTCAAGTGGTTCTTGGTGAGGAAGAGGAGTTTGAGGCTGACTGCCTCCCTGAAGGCCCCTTCTTCCACCCCCACTGTGGAGATGGAGTTATCATCGAGGTGCAGCTCCTCTAGGCGGGTCAGCTGGGCCAGGGCCGTCTTGGAGATAGTTTGGATGTTGTTCTCCTGGAGATGCAGTACCCTGGTGTTTTTGGGCAGGTTGAGGGGGAACTCGTCCAGCTGGTTGCCGTAGAGATAGACGGTCTCCACGGAGGCCACATTGTGAAGCTCCACGGGGAAGCCGGCATTGTTGATCTGGTTATTATGAAGGTAGAGGACCTTGTAGCCCTCCTGGACTCCCAGAGGCACCGACGTCAGGCTGCGCTCGTTGCAGTACACAAACGTTTTGTCGCAACGACACTCCACCGGGCAAGACGCACCCGGGCGGAAGTGCATTTGGAGGCTTAGGATGACAGTCAACCAAAATCGCATGAATGAAGCCCAATCTTTATTCCAGGGTCCAGCCAGAAACTCCATAGTGGAAAAACAAAACAGGGAATGGGAAATCAAAAAATAAAAAAGGAGCTGTGAGGACATAAAACAAATATCAAAATCAGGAAGGCAATGAAGTATATATCCACCAAAAAACAGACCCAAGAAAGTCCATCTAGGAGAGTTTGGTAATGATGCAGTTAACTGGGGAAAGAGCAGGAAACCGTGGGAGTAATCCTGTAAATGCTAGTCCTCAACTGAAGAGCGATGGTCTCATTAGTGGTGGCCAGTCCTCTGACTGACTCCATCCATGCTGAGACATCAGACCGTAGCAGGACTCTTCACTCGCTGCTCCATGCAGAGCCCAGCCAGGGCCAATTTGAAGCCACGCAGTAGAGAGCCACCGCAGGCTCCACTCGCCTGTCCGTCACACACTGCTGGTCCCCGACCGGGGCAGAGTCCAAGGGGGGTGACATTTGGATCCAGAGACCTGTGGGAAAACAAAGAAATGCTAGATTAGTATTTTCAGGGGTGGCCTGTTCTCTGAAAAAGGGGCCTCTCTTTCTCTCTCTCTCTCCCTCTCTGTCTCTTTCTTTCACATGAAAGCATGCACACACACATGCACACACACATATAAGCTCTCTTTCCTTCTCTCACACACACTCACTCTTTCTCTCTCTCGCAAACAGAAAGACACAGTCACAAAACGTAGCGTTCACTGCAGCTCTGAAATTATGCGCTGGCTATTTCAAAAAATGTCAAACCATCTGATAAATATTCAGACCAGCTCTTGCACATCCGGTTTCACAGACATAAAGGAGGCTTTTATCCCTTCTGCTCTATCAAAGGAGGGAATAGAGCACTGCAAGGACACACACTCATGGATTCACAGAGGTTCTGAGCAACACATCAACGTCGCTGAACAGAAAACATGCTAAGAGAGCTAAAGCTAATAAAGGCATCGGCTCTTTTTGAACCCTCAAGGATAGACTAGAGAAAAAAAAACCAAGGCTTCCTGGACAAAAAAAGGAATAGGAGAGCTGTGACGACCGCCTTTTTTGTGTCTGCTGGAGCAGACTTTGAGGGCAGAGGTACACGAGTAGACACACCAGTGCTTGCAATAAACGGAGGCGATGTTTTGCCGGGGGTGTTTTTGGAGGAGGAGCTCATTATTACAATGTCGGCCACAAGACGCTATCATCAAACTCGTGAATTAAGGCTCTGCAGAGTGGAATTAGAGGTGGGGAGAGAGAGAGAGAGAGAGAGAGAGAGAGAGAGACCCTACACACCAACCTCCCCCTCTCACCATAGGCTGTCAAATGAAATGGGATTGGAAAATAATTTAGTCCCTCCACCTGCAATAAATGATCGATACAAGCTATTTTTCAGCATGGGGAGGTTTCTACTATGGCACAAGGCCACTGGATTACAGTAGACCCCAGATCCACTATTCCAAGTTTTATGACCCATCACACATTTTTTTCTGCCCTCGGATGATTGAAAGATTCTGGTTGTCAGCGGTGCTTTCAGCTTAACTGGAGCTCCACCCTGAGTCAACGCTGGATGAGCCTGTATCCCTTTTAATAAGTAATGGCAAGGATGGGTTGAATGCTAAGCACAGGAATGGCCATGAGTGTGGATTAAGGTGTTCTCTGTTCTCTGGTGTCCTGCAGGGCATGTCAAGAAACAGGAACAGCTAGTTAGGCAGATAACTACGAAAATAATACATACAATTCTTGATGTTTTGGATAATTTGTGAAATTAAATGTCAGGTATTGGTTATAGGTCTTGCAGCCACCAGGGGAAGTTATTTTATGAAAAAAAAAAAAAATGAAATGGAAAAAATGCAGTTATCTGGCTGAGCAGCCCTGCTTCTTGCAACACCCTGTGTTGTTTGTTGATGAGATGGAGGCTGCATGGACTCCTTGTGGCAGAGATGGAGAAACAATCCTTTGACGTATCTGTGATCTACTTTTCTAAATTGAAAGAGCTAAATTTAATCAAATAAGCTTACATAGGAAATGGAATGTGGAATAAGCAACCACATGAGGCGATAAAATGTGCTGCCACAGCAGCAGAATCAACAGCAGAAGGCAGCAGCATCAAGATGATTATAGCTGCATAAATAAAGTGCCACGAAGAACCAAATAATATGTATGAAAATAAACCTTCAGAGGAAGCATGAGATTAAGTTGTTCTTTACTTGAGGCGATACATAACCTGCTATTTGGAGGACTTGGATAGATCAAGAAGTGGAAGTGTTGTTTCCAAACCAAGGTGTTTTTAACAAGATAGAAAGACGTTTTTTATTATTTTCAGCCGAGGGAGCACAGTTTCTCACCGCCAGATGAACAATGTGATATCTTGCCAGGACAATCCGATTAGAACTGGATTTACTGACAGAAACGCAATTAAAAGTTTAAAATGGATAGGGTATTTAAAAGGCGATAAGAGGCGGATCAGGTATACTTCAAAGCTTGCCCAGTGAGCGGTGTTCATTTGAATGAATTATTACAAAGGGGGATTGAAAACCGTGCAGTGCATTGAGAGTGAAAGCCCCTCCAAAAAAAAAGTCTGGTTTTCTCCGGGGTGTAAAATGTGGAGCGGTGCGCTTTGTAGTGCAGTAATCTTTGACCCGATGAAAAATCTAATTAACCCATGAATAAATTATCCAACCATTTTAATTAATGTATAAAGTAGCTGGGAATTGGCGAGATGAACACCTTTTCCTTCATGCTGGTTGGGGTGATAAGTTGGCTTTTACTTTTGGTGAAAACATAATGTGGAACGGTTTAAACTGTAAGGGATTGCATAAACTGAATATATATGGCATATTCATATATAATACATTGAATTCAATTTGAAAAGTAATCGGGTGTTAATGACAAATAGGCCCGGGCAAAACTAGTAATTGCTCCTATTCTTTTTCTCCAACTAGGTGCTGGGCAATAAAACGTCCACTGTACCTTTGACGAGCCTTTATCCGTATCCATTACAAACCCCGTTATCGCGTTCAACTTTTGCCTTTTCTTTATGCCTCTGTCCTTCATGCGGTCCTGGTATATGACCGTGCGTAAAGGTCCGTTCGGTAACGTTGGTGCGAGTCGGTTCCGATCGGCAGCTTGAAACCGGTGAGTCTACGGAACAACATATTTGCCTGCATGGGTCCCCGGTTGAGCGTCCGCAGCGCTGTCCGCACTTTTTTTTTTTTGTTTTTTTTTTTGCAGCTCCCAGCCGCTTCACAGCCGAGCTCCGGTTCACTCAGCACCGTCTGCAATGCATGAGGACCAAAGCGGCGAGAGCAGGATCGCAGCGCCCACCTCTCCCCTTCCACTCTCCCCAAACGGTGAGGACGCACTCGCCGAGGTCTCCGCCGCCTGATCCGCCACGGGCCATCACGGCCTGCGTCCGCTTCGCTGTTTAGTGGGGAGATCAAACTTGCCTTTCAGTGTCTACGCAGCTCGGACCGGACTCCCTGGGAGTTGTTTTCCTCTTAGATGGATTCAGTTGATAGTGCTCTGTGTGCGCTCCGCTCACCTCTCTCTCTCTCTCTCTCTCTCTCTCTCTCTCTCTCTCTCTCTCTCTCTCTCCAGTTGATAGTGCTCTGTGTGCGCTCCGCTCACCTCTCTCTCTCTCTCTCTCTCTCTCTCTCTCTCTCTCTCTCTCTCTCTCTCTCTCAGTCCCTCCTACCCTTCTCAGAATAAAGAATGCATCTCCTCCAGCAGCTCCGAGATGGCTTTAAGCCACAGATCCTCCCTGCTGCCCTCACACTGCAGAAAATAGTTTCTCTCTCAACACACTTTATGCCATTAGGTAAGCTTACCTTGCCCTGCTACGTCTTACATTTAATTAGCAATTTAATAATCAGAAAATTTTTAAAAAATCGACACGAAGTCAGTTTTAAATTGGTTTGAGCTCCATATATTCCTTAACGAAAAATCACTATAACTCACTAACATTCCTAGGTATTTAAAGTGTAGTGAGTAGCGAGTTTATAGGGACCTTTGTGGTGTTTATCTCCTATTAGGTCACTATAATATTCCTAAAGGGGCTTACTACTTTTGCTGTGATATATAGTAAGCTATCCTCGTAAAAAATATTATAGGATTACGGCAGTTCTTTTTCGTAAGGGTTATTTTAATTAGAACTGGAGCTAATTAGCTTTAAATTAAAATGGTATAGCATCTTCTTTATTCCCCCTACTTTCATGTAGTGATTTGAAGCATTTAGACACACACTGACAGCCAAAGTAATTTCATCTGACTACTTTGCTTCGCACTAAATACTGATTCAGCATTGCACTATTGCTTTGCCCACACTCTTTTGCTTTCACACACGCGTGGGCGCGCCGGCGCGCGTGCAGACGCAAGCATTTGCCTGCGTCTCTCTCTCTCTCTCTCTCTCTCTCTCTCTCTCACACACACACACACACACACACACACACACACACACACACACATACATTCCCATTAAAAATACTAAAACTGTCGATGTTCTGCTGAGCCAGTTGTCATGTAGTTTTCCATCTAACAGTTTATAGCCAAAGCCAGTGTCTGAAAGGCACGAGATGAAATCACGAGCCCCACAGGTCAGCAGGTGCGTTTTTGCCTTTGATCTTTGGCTTCAGCTGCCAAATTGCATCAATTTAACCCTTTGACATTTGGTGACCCACATTCAACATACAGTAACTCGTGAAAAGTTCTGGAACAACGGCAAATAAATGATGTAGACTGTGGCTTCCATTCAAATGACCAAACTCATTTTGTCCAGTCAGGGAGGCCAGCATGAGCTATATTGATGTCTTCTAATACATCAACTCTCCATGAGATGATTTGGTTGTTCAGTGTTTGCCTTTCATGTTTAATTCTGGCTGTCACCTCCCAGAGATGGACAGCCTTGCAAGGCCCAGTCCACAACATTTAATTCCTTCATAAATCAAGCTTCTGTAGCCTACACAGCATGAATTATAGATTGAATGAATTCAGAGGAAACAGCCTATTTTTATTTTCTCCTTGATGGACACGTTTTGCAGCACCCTCAGTTCCTGGTTGATGTGGTTGTGGGAGGTATTACGAAATGTCTGTTTCAGGCATGCAGCTGGGGAAAAACTGCAGTTTTCAGACGGTTGAATGGGTAAAAGCGGAGTATAGGCAAGTAGAATCTAAGACATTTTCCAGGTGTGTTCATTTGTTTTGTCCATTGTTGTAAATATAAGAGCTGAATGGGAGAGAGCTGTAAAATAGCTCAGAAATACAGATTGGCCTGCCATAGAGCATAACAATAACATACAAAGTTCTAAACTGAGTTTAATTGAATGTGAATTTAAGCTACTGTAAGTGGGCTAACAGGCAAGAAGTGAAATCGTCTGCTTTGTGCCTTTCCCTTGTCGCCTTTCCTGCAGTGCAAGGCCTATTATTAGCCTAACAATAAGTTTGGTAATGGATATATTTGATACACGTATTCCAGGTCTTGACTGCACAAATGCAGAGAGAAATTTCGGTCTCCTTCATTTAACACTGGAAATTCCCCGCTGTACTCCCGCCCAGAGTTTTGGTGTGGCATATTTACACTGCACGCTGCCGTACCTTGATAAAACTGCAGATATACGCTGACCCCAGAGCACATCAAAGCCCGCTCTGTCCATCTGCTCCCGCTGGGACCGCAAACACTTTTAAAGGAGGGTAGAAAAAAAGCCGTCCACTCAGATATGCAGATATGTTTATTCCTTGGCCATATTCGCTCCGGTCCCCAGGGACATCATTAGCTTATCACATTTCTCCCTTCATGCATTTACATCTGGACGTTGAAGGGTACTTCAAAGGTGTCAACAACATCAGTGTTTAAAAAACCTTTTTTACAATTATTGGCAAGATCTCTGTAAGAAAGTAATGATATTGGACCCCTCACTGAGATTTCAGAAAGCCAGTGGCCAAAAGAAAAAATATGCAGATTATGTTTACAGTGGGTGATCAATGTGTTCATTAATTTCCACGCCGATGTAATTATATTTACCCCTGTCGATTACCAATCTACATGCATCTCATGTCACAGCATGACTCCCAGAAGAGAAAAGGACAATTTCAAAGCTGTGAAAACTAGTCAGCCAGTGACGCACAGTGTATCAAGGAGCGAGCCGAGAGGAAACGAGGGAGTCAGAGGATTGCACCGACACCTAAGCCCCTCCAGATGAAAATTATAGATTCATTTTTTTGTCCCGCATCCCCACCGGGCATTCTGTTCTTCAGTGAATGCAAACATATCTTGAGTGACAGACACACCGAAAAATGCAAAACACCTACAGGCACACATCCACACACACAATACACACATCTCTGTACACAAGCATGTAATAAGAGGATATGGTATCTCCCAAATGATGAAATGCAGTCCTCTAATTAGAGAGTGAGTGTAAACAACAATTTACCTCCCCAACCTTCCTTCCTTGTTAAAGTTGAACAAATCGACTGCTGACTGTCCTGTAAGAGAACTACGTACACCGCCACTAAATCTGAGTCTTTCTACTGTCGTGTTGTGTGTGTGTAACGCGTAAAGATTTACTTGTAAAGCTTAAAGTTCCTTTTATGCGAAGGATAAAATCGTCTGTCAGGCTGTTGCAAGGCTGGCAAAGCTCAGTCGGAGTCGTGCTCATTTCATCGGCAGCGGCGAAGGCAACGCGTTCTCACATGAGCATGTGAATTATAGGGGGGGGGGGGGGGGGGTTGAAGTGAAAGCGGGGCCCTGACTGAATGCTGCCCTGTGCTAATGCCAGGCTGTAAAAACACTGACTTGACAACAAGCAAGGCCCTGTAGTTCTGCTGAGGGAGGGATGGGGGAGAGAGAGAGAGAAGCAGAGCGGGAGAAATGGAGAGAGAGAGAGAGAGAGAGAGGGGGAGATGGAGGCAAACAGAGAGGGGGGAAAGAGAGAGATGGAGATAGAAGAAAAGAGGCGGGGAGACTTGAAATCGGCTCAATGGGAGACGGAAAAAAGACAGTGGATTACTGCTGTTATTGACATGTACGTACCATGTTATTCTTATCATGATAGGATTTCATATCTCAGACTGTTTGCTGGACACTTTCATTATTGAGATAATTGATGGCCATTTTGTGCTGACTCATCACTATCCTCGCCTTCCAGTATCAAAAAATATACCTTAAAGCGAAAAGCCCACCCTCGGGTGCTCTTACACCGCTGGATATCATCAATTTGTGATGCTCAATGCATTCCTGGAGTTACTTTGTGATGAAGTGTTGTAATTTACTTTTCTGCTATACCCACTTTCCCTCAACCTGCCTCCACTTCAGTTAGCGATTTCCTACTTTTCCCAGAATGGCTTTCAACAATCCCTAGAGAAGAGGGTTCTCTCTGCTGTATATGTGTAGGTGGAGATAGTGTACGGTGATAGTGTAGTTAAGCTTTTCCAGTCGAGAGAAAGCGAGAGTGGAGAGAGCTCAATGCCGTTGTGTGTGCCGTGCCTGGTTGTTCAAAATAACAAAAATGCCCTCGAAGACGCTGCTGACGACAGATCTGCAAAGATGGAAGCTGTTTTTTTCTGCTGTTTCTCTCTGTATGGTTGTTGAACATCGTTAAAAAAAATGGTGAGTCCAGAAAGAAGCGATTGCTCTTTGATTGTGAGAGACTGACGCCAAAACCTGATTTTCACCATTTATGTTTTAGATAGCTAAAAGATTTTCTGCTATCAAACTGCATTGTAGCTCCTGGAAATACCTTGACATGACGTCACGTTGTTTACTTTTGGCCAGTTATCCACAGGAATAAGAAAAATACACCACAGGGACCAGAGAAATGTAAGCCACTTCAACAATAGTTGTTTTTTAGGGTGGATTTTCCCCCCAAACCCATGAAATCCATGGGTTTGGGTAACCACAGTAAGAATGACACTGGACGGACTTGTCAAAAACACTGGTGCCGTTGTTTAAGAGCAAAAGACGGAGCGGCGAGGGAGTGACACATAGATACAAGAGATGATCAGAGAAAGAACAGAAGGGGAGAAAAGAGACAGATGCCAGGAAGGAACAGGTCTCGGGGTCACGCAAAGGATGGGCCTGATCCCACCTCCAATCCCCGCAGCTTTTCTTCCGTTTGAAGTCACATCTGGGCCGAATTTCCCCTCCTGAGTTGAGCATAGAGGAAGTCTTAGCATGTGGATATCTGGGTGGGTGGAAGGGGGCTGTGGGCCGCTCCTGCCTCCCAGGCTAAACTGTACAAATACTGTAGATCCATCCATGAGTCACTTAACCGAGGGCCAGACCCAACCTGGTCTCCAGACCCTGATTCAGTCCCCACCGCAGTGGATTCATGATGACTACTGGTATGACACGGATATCATATGAGTCATTCAGAGATAAGACGATCCTGAACAGACCTGAGCAAAAGCATATTTAGACTGTAGTTATGCTTGACGACACTAGGTGAGCTTGATTTATCCTGCCAGGCTCTTAAACAGCCTCAAAAGGGGGCATATCCCAGATAAAATATATTAAGTGCTCCTCATGTTTTTAGTATTCAACATTTATTCAACCAATATTTTGTGCAGGTCTGAGTCAGTCAGTGTTCGTTGGATTTTGCTCTGGGGAGCCAAAGCATCACAAGCGTTAGACTAAATCTGTACTGATATCTGACACGACTCAGCTCAGCTGCACTGATACATTTGACCCCAGCCGACTCTTAAGAAAACCCTTGATTTTATCAATATTTTACGGCTATCGCCAACTGTTTAGAAGGCCCGTCTCTGCTTGAATGACAATCTGTGTTTATCTTTGGCTTTACCTTCCAGCTTACTAACTAAGCCCTGAAACACCAAACACCACGCTCCCCTGAACCTTTTCTCTCTCACAGCATTGGCATCCAGCTGATTAATTATTGCATGATTTCTAATTAGTGTTTGAGTGGGGAACGTCTCACACCAATTTACACTGGCATGACCTGAGACACTTATTAATTATTATATTTTAATTAGATATAATTACAAAATTTCATATGGGCCTTAATTGGTTATTCCAACATTAAACCCAAGGATGATGCGTACTTTGTGTGGATATGAAACTTTGCTTATTTACCTAATACTGAATAAAATAAAGAGCAGAAATGATCTTTATCATCCTCAGTTATTAAATTTGTCTAGATTTGGTATTTACATCCAACACACACACACACACACACACACACACACACACACACTGGTTATGGTTGAGGCATGGAGGTTTTCCTCATTATAATTGTAGACTCGTGTCTTGGCTTTCAGATCCAACATTAGCTATGTAACTATCTTTATTCCTCATGGGAAGTTATAATTGTCTTAAGTCAAGTGGGAAGCAGAGAGACATTTAAGCATCATATGGCCAAAAGGATACACTGTAGCAGTTTTGAAGGGGCTTTATTATCTATCTTACCCTTTCCCTTGTCTTTCAAGTACAAAGCTCTCAGTCGAAAAATCCTCCGATACATAAGGGGGAAGGCAGGAATTTGGATAAATCCAGATTACATCAGAAGCCAGGTGAAACAGATTACAAAACAGCTAAAAACATGATTATGCTGTCAAACACTGGTAAGCTGCAGCTTTTAATCCTCTGCCATACTGACACTGTTGCATGTCTTTTTCCATCTACTGTCGTCATTTTATATTTTTATCCTGTTACTTAATATACATTTCTTTCCCCTGGTTAATTCATCATAGTGGACTTTTTCTTTTTTTGCTGAATATTTAGATTAGCAACAATCAGACTCACAGTATTAAGCTTGGCAAGCTTTACTGTAAGGTAATGCTTTACTGTATTTAAACTTGGCAAGAGTTAATTTGTTCTTATTTTGGAATAATGCTCACAAGTTGAAATAAAACTCTTCACAGCAACAAGCCCCGGAGGCACACAGATGAAGACAGATTTTCCCTCACGTGTGGATGGCATACAACATAGCACTTTATCTTTTGTTTACAAGATCTTCCAGTGCTGCTCATCATGTCGTGAAAAAACATAAATGAAAATTTTGCTAAATAGCATTTTTGCCCCATATGGTTTTGCTGAGGCAGTAGCCCCCTTAAAACAATCTGTGGTTCCATCTGGTCACTGTGGTTTTAGCCCCTCGCCAGTTTGTCCCCTTTTGCTTTCACTTACTGCCGCAGCACGCCGCCCCAGTTTGAAAATAGTCTCACAAAACATCCTTGGGGTGTCTCTAGGTGGATGCCTACATGAGAATTACCACTCCTCCCGGGGTGCTTCTGGGACGCCAGACGAATCAGAACGCCTTGTTCCAGGTCCCTGTCCCTTTACTGGCCTAGTCCTCACATCCCTTGAAGGGAAGAGAACAAAGGGAGGCTGAGAGGAGGAGAGCCAGGGAGAGAGCAAGAGGAGGGGAAAGGGATAGTCATCTGGAAGGAGGGGAGGAGAACGGGACGAGTTCGGTGTGAGCAATAATGTAAGGCGTATCGATTCGAAGGGATCTGTTTCCATTGCTCATCCCTCACAGCGTAGCGTCGCCCCGGCAGATCACTCTTCCTCTCTCGCTCAGGTGGCACGGGGCCCAACCCTGGCGCCTGCCACCCTGCCCAGATTAATTGAAGCATGCCGTTGTAAATGAATCACATATGGCTAATATCTCTCCACTTTCCCTCTCCCCGGCAGACACCAGAATCACCTCCTCTTCTTTTGTTTTCTATTTCGGGAACAGCGGCTTTCACTCGTGCTTCATCTCTTGGCCCTTTCCCTTTCCCTTTTTTTTTTAAGGAAATAAAAAATACTGCTCAACACAAAAGAGAGAGGAAGAAGAAATGAACAAAGCGGAAAGGTAGCCAAGGTCAGGTACTTATTGGCTTGAATTCACTGTAAAATTCATGACTTTCCCTTTTGGTTTTTCATTTTTCATTTTCCATTTTCCGCAGTCCACTCTTTGCTCTTAACTTGGCAGAAAGCAGATTAATTGCGCTGTCTTGAGAACAGTAGGAATAAGCCAGCACACCTGTCCCTGATGCCACCTAGCATTAAGATGAATACATCATAGCTTTCGTCTTTATTAGTTATTTATAAGACCTACTGCCCAGAATAACTGAGGGAAGTGGACGGAGGTGAATGGCCATTACAGGGTTTCAAGAGGTTAATGTAGAGAAAAGTGAAAGAGTGATAAATGATGATTGAGGCTGTAATATCAGTAAGAATACCCTGCCAGGCTCAGGTTGTCATGTCAACACAGCATGGTTGTCATGCAAACAACATGTGTAGTTGGAGCAGTAAGAGCATTTTTTTTGTCTTTTAAACTTTTGCCAGTGACATCGGTTGTCATTTGCACTGCAAGGTTCTTACATTGAAATAAACAATTTGATACACTCTCTAAAATGTTATATTTAATGTTACAACGTAAACCCATTGTCCTCACAAACTGCTTCCAGTTCGAAGACATTGCTTAGTTTCCATAGTTATCAGGCGTTGCTAGTTCCATATAGCGAGGAGAAATTAAAAATGCAGACAAAATCAAAGTCCGGGTTTCACGAGGTTAGGGGAGTTTGGACCGTGTATCATTCATGGGATTGATTTGTTCCTGTCGGATTAGATTCTAGAGATTTGCAGTATAGGGGGCGTTTATATGAGCTAATATTCTGAACTGAATCAAGATGTCTGACTAGCTAACGAGACCGTGGCCTTTCACAAAGCCACAGTGCCCCGTTAGTCCCCTCTTATCATCAGGCTGATCGGGGTGTATTCACTAACTTGGCAAAGCCCCTGATTGCATGGTTAGAAATTCATGTGGTAGATGTATTGGGTTTGATATGAATATTATGTGGTTTGCCCATGGGGACAATTCCATTTGTAAGACCTCCCCCCTTCTTTGTCTGAAGCGAGGCTGAACCCTTTTGGATTTGTCACTTCACATTTACTTTAAGAGGTAAAGCTTTTAAACAATGGTAATAATGGAATGCATGCTTTGGTGGTGACATGGCTATGGATCCATTTCAAAGACATCTGGAAAATAAAAGTCCCGATGTTTTTAAAAGCACATTCATGCTCTTTAAATCCTGTTTCTTGAATTTCCACATAACATCCTGTGTTGAGGGGCATGTTAGTAAATCAATTCACGCAAATGTTCTATGCAATTGCACATCAAACGGTTAGAAGATCATGATGCGTTAAATTTAGATGCAGCAAACTAAACCCTTGTCTATCATTGTGGTTGTGTTCATCCCTATTGCTCTGTCCGCCTTCACATTTCCTGATCTATCTGTAAAAACAGATGTGAACAACACAGCCCTTCCTTTATGAGTTACTGACTCCCGGTCCATACAGCCTCATGTGCAACGGCTCCACATTTGAATGTGGGCATCCTGTTTTTTATTAAACGTAATCTTGATGTGTGTAATGCCTATACTAAATGCCATGTTTCTGCTCCCAGCGTGCACTGCCCACACACATTTGTCATGCTGAGCCACTTGTTCGACTCACTGTTGTGATTAATTGTGTGGTTCTGCACAGATTTACTGTGATAGTCCCCGCTGTCAAGGATCCGTGTGCCGATTGGCTCTGCAGCTTGCCCCACATCCACAGCGGTCTGCTATGGTTAAACAAATAGACGAGAGGCAAAACACGCACGCGCTGAAACAGTAGGTTTGCAGGCTGGTTATCCCACACACTGAACCTCTTTGTTCTCACACCGACCTTCATCCAGACACTTTTATTTGACAACGAGGTGCGCCCGACAACTGCCGATTGCAGCTGATGTCCCTACGCGGCCGCCAGGGGTGGTGATTATTAGCGTCATAAAACAGCCTTGGCTCCTTCTCTCTGGGGTATAAGAAGAAAAAAAAAAACAACAATAGCCAGCACATGTGCAAAAAAGAACAGGGGAATGGCAAAAATCCCCCCTCCTGTTATTTTAAACTGTTATGGCAACTAGAGCTAGCAGGTATTTCTCATGACTATCTGCTTTCCCCTGGGTATCGGGTGTCTTCGGGGAGAGTCTCGGAATGCCTCAGAAAGGTAGGAGGAATGCGCGGACTGCACATGGAAGCGTTTTAGGAGGCTGCAGAGGAGGCGGTCGCAAGAGAGATGTAAGACGAAACATTGCTCAATGTCCTCTTCAATGTATCTCTTGGAGGGAGAGTGTTAACACATGTTGCGTTCCCGGGCTATCTGGCCCTGCGTGTCTGGGGCTGTGCAATAGTAACTGGCGTGTCGTACCGGGGGTTGTGGAGGAAAACGCCCCCGGGACCTGAATGCTGGCTCAGGTCCAGCTCTACTGATAGGTTAACAAGAAGAACTTGTTCTTATCAATGGGGCGCTTTATGCTTTCTGTACACACATGCACACGCGCTTGCAGGCACGCGCATAGTTGCAGTCACACGCGCACGCGCACACGCACACGCACACGCACACGCACACACACACGCACACACACACATAAATGCAAACATCAACAGACTTACAGGCCAGTAGATTCACAGACAGAAAGACAAACAGACACACACACACACACATACACATAACAAACTCAGAGACCTATATACTCACAGACAGACAGACAGACAGACAGACAGAGAGACACACACACACACACACACACACGCCTACACACACAAATGCAAACATCAACAGACTGAGAGACAAACAGACAGACAGACACACACACACACACACACACACCAGTGCCAACATCAATAGACTCGGAGACCAATGAGCTCACAGACAAACAGACAGAAACACACACACACACACACACACACACACACACACACAAACATTAACAGACTCAGGGACCAATAGGTTCTCAGACAAACAGACAGACACACACACACACACACACACACACACTCTGCCTACGGGTGCCAGGGTAGTGCTGACATCAGGAAGGCCCCTCCTGTTCCCCAGTGTTCATCGCAGCACTTCAGTCACACTGCCAGGTAGTCATTGTTATTATTCTTAGCAAGAGGAAACTGAACCTCTCAACCAGGAAGAATTATGCAAACAGAGATACAGCAGAGAAAGAGAGGTGGAAGGAGAGACAGAGAGAGGGAGAAAGGGAAGGAGAGATGTGTGTGATGTTGTGTGTGTTTGTGTTTATGTGTGTGTGTGTGTGTGTGTGGGTGCATGTAGGTATATGTGACAGCCAGAGAGAGAGAAAGAAAAAGACTTTTGTTTTGTACGTGGCAGCAAGAGAGGTAGAGAGAGCGAACTCAGGAGAAAGGAAAAGAGGCTGAAAAAAAAGAAAAGTCTGAGATCACTGATGGCAATGGCTGATAGGAGGAGGAGGCAGAGAGGAGGAGGAGGAGGAGGAGGAGGAGAGGAGCGCTCTGTCACCTTCTTGGCTGCTGCTGCTCCTGCTGAGGACGGGGTGAAGCAGAGCAAACACACAGCGCAGTGCCCAGTCATCCCCGGCCCTGCTAATCTCTCAACATGGCCCACCTAAATGAAAAGGCTTTTTGACGGCGTTTAATTACAAACAGGCAGCAGTTTTGGGTAACTCTCTCTCTCTCTCTTTATCTCTCTTTCTCTGTCTCTCTCTCTCTCTCTCTCTCTCTCTCTCTCTCTCTCTCTCTCTCTGTCTCTCCCCCAGACCTCTCATACTTCCTCTTCCACCGCAATTAGAACCCTTCACTCAGCGAAAGCCTTGTTTTTCTAGCTTGGACTGCCTCACACACACACACACACACACACACATGCAGATACAGTACATATGCCTAAAACACAGGCCCGCACTCCCAAGTAGTACAAAGGCCAACTGCTGCATTACTCATACTCTGTCACGTAACTCAACAATAGCATGGGGCTGTGTGGAGGCTAGGTGTTAAAGGCTAACACCGGTGTAATTTTACTTTTTTTCCCCTATCACCATTAATACCCACGAAAAAGTCTCAACACAGTCAGAAGCTACTGCTGCCTGTTTTACTGCAGGTTCGCCAGACCTCCCAGAAGTCATAGGCTCCCATTGTTTATTTTGAACAACACGTGCATTGCCGTTTTTCATGGCTTTATCGCGCAGCTAATTATCAAGTTTAATGGGGAGAGTTTTCACTTTTTCCATTACTGTTGTTTACTTCTGGTGACAGCGAAGAGGCAAAACAAAACTTAAGGCAGAGTGTGAAGCAAATCCGCACAAAAATACAATGTGTTGATTATGATTGATCAAGGTGTTATCCTTTAATATCGCCTTCTCTGCCCTTAACATCCCCTTTTGTGGAAGTATATATAATATAGCTATAGCTCATATCCTAACAGGAAGAGAACAGTCCCTATTGTTTTCATTAGAGGGCAAAGAAAGTAGAGAGTACATCAAGTTTCTTTTCTACTTAGAGGTGAATGAGAGTATTTTCTCATATCAAAACACCGTCCTCTGAGAGACTGCCTCCAGCGAGATCAGACGCAACGTGAGATTGGCTTGAGGGATATAAATTGTTATATTTTTATTTTGACTTGTTTGAGAGATATTTAAAGAATGAAGGGATTACTTGAGGGACAGGCAGGAACTAAAGTGAGGCAGTCGGGCTCAAATGATTGTGTTTTATGTGCTTTATGAGATATATTTGTGAAATGACATATCTGAAATGTGAAAATGTATTGCATGCATATAAAATACATTTGAATATCTATGTTAAAACTGTTTACAAGGTCATTACAATTCAGGTAGAAAGAAAAACGGTTCTGCAGCCGAACAACAGAATTGACAGAAAGTTTAGTGATTAATCTAGAAAAGAAATTAATTGTTAATATATAGAATAATTGATTTATTGATTGATTCCACTTAATGATTATTAAGTGGAATTTCTTCTGCAGTATCCAGCCTGTCATGTGTGAAAACATTATGTTTTTGAGATAATACTATACTGGGATCAAATACCACCAAATAAGAAAAACAAAAAAACACAAAATAAAACAAAAACTCTATGTGATGCAGAGTTAAGTACATTTCTAATAGGAAGTTTCTTCCCCATAGTAATTTAAAGCTTTTATAAACTCCCTTCACTCCCTTCATGCCTGCAGTGCTTATGGGAAAAAAGGCCCAAAACTTAATTCTCCCTTGAAACAGTTTACTGATCCCTGCAGCCGTGTCAATAAATAGGAACACATAACTTTTTACCCCCTCGGCCCGCACGCCGCCCCGCCTGTTCACACGATCCAATTTCAGCCGGACGGAGGTGATCCTTTCTCTGGGGCTTGTTCAGATGGAGGCCGTTGGGCCGTTTACACAGCGGAGTGAGAATGAGGGATTTCTAATGACTCGGCACTCTGATAGTCTTCCAACGGCGCTCAAGGCCTCTCGCCAAGGACCTTCCAACTCGACACAACTACTCATCAACCGGTCCCATAATTCTAGACCTGGCAGAGGGTGGGGGGGGCGGCGGGGTCTGAGTCCAGGAAGCCCATCCGCAGCGAGTGTTAGCAGATGGAGGATTTCATGCTGATTTTTTTTTTTTTCCTCCTTTCCCTCGTCTCGTCTCTCTGAAGAATCACGCATCACACTCGGCCAAAAAGATCTTTAAGCGTATTGGGGCCATTATCAGGATGGTAGCGTTGAGATGAGGAAGACGGGGTGTGGTTTGTTGATATTTATTTTAATGGATGGAACATTCTACATGAAAAGCTGGAGAGAGAGCTGGAAAAAAAAAAAAATCCTATGTCAATCTACCAAGTTCCAGCGTGTTCATGCAAATGTAATGCATGAATAATGAGTGCTGAAATGCACCGTGTCAAAAATATTAATGATATCCCATAATTGAGTAATTAGTGGTATATTTGTCCTCCGGTATTAAATAACCTCAAAACTTTCAAATTGTTTTTCCAAAAAGTAAAGCAAGATGAATGTCATAATTCTTTCTGTCTATACAATTGGAGGCTGTCAGGTTCACTCACGCACTTTTCAGAGAGGATGAAGTTTTTCTAGTAATCCATCTGTCCTTAGTGATGAATATATGATTATTTTCTCACTATGTTCGTATTTCCCGGTATTTTGCATCTCTAATGATAGAACCATGGAAATACTTCAGTTGGAATCATTTAAATAATTTTCACCCTTAAAGGAAAATACCGGTGTTTGTTTTCTTTTCTTTCTTTCTTGTTAGTCATTTCCTTCATTTTACTTCAATGTAACTTTATCCATAGGCCATTCCTAACTATAATGCCATCTGTCATTATTTGAAACGGGGTCCCTTTGATTGAAAAGTTTCCTGCTGGCGATGTCATGTTGACAGAACTAGAGAAAATACATGGAGCAAAAGTTTTCAGCGCATTGTTCTAAATGCTTGCTTTGATTTAAACTAGTTTCTGTCCACAAACTTATCTGGGAATAACAAAGTTATCAAACTTATTGTCCTAAAAAGAACAATGAAGCTATTTCCCTGCAGAAAATAAACACCACTTGAAATGGTGGATTGTGGCTTTGTAGTGACAAGGATGTCTGTCAGCAGGATGTTTGATGGAGTTTTAAAGTGGCAATCCGCAAGATTCTGTTTTTCTTTGTTTTGATGGCATCTTTGAAGATAAGCAGTCACTGCTGTGGTGTTTCTGCACCGCACTTCCCAGAAATCACTTGTCAGTCAAACAGTATGGGCGGTACTGTGACGTGTATTTCCTCAGATTTTCTGTAGGTGGCGCGGTCTGTTCAGCCACGGTGGCTATCGCTGCTCATGCTAACTACCCAGTTCTTCTTCTGTTTATTCCAAACAAACTGCTGTTACCGCCACCGGAAACGAAAAACGCATCACTTCATGTGCGCCGGACGATTTTTCCCAGGAAACACCTACCAGCCACTGAGCGTTCAGAACAGCAAATATAAAAGTTTTCATTGACTGGGTACAGTTGAATATAGTTCAATAGTTCAATGTAGAGAGTAGCAAAACAGAAATCTATTTATATCAAAATGTCACTGATTTTAAGGTGAACTAAATCCTATGAGCATTGAAAGGGAGTCCAGCTTTGGACTACACATCTAATGGTCTAGGTGAACCTGAAGCAGCAGAGAAAGGAGAAAAATTATGAAAAAAAAAACTCAATAACACAGTCCTTTTCCTTTAACCTGCATGAAAGCTGGTTACACTTCCAGGCTCATTACTGTAGCCACAGGGAACTGGGTGTAAAGTGCTATCACAAGGCCACGGACCTCATCGGTGTGTCCCTGAATGAGCATTAGGTATTAGGAGGAGGGAAAGAGGAGAGCACTTGACCCCTATTGTCCCTATGTTCGGTCATATTTCCCTGTCAGTGTAATGGGCCCACACTGCCTCCTCTTCCTTTACCATATCAGTGTCAAAGACAAAGCATGCACATAACGCAACACAGACGCACACACACACTGTCATTGCAACTTGGGTTCATCACCTCTATCAAGCACGCTACATCTCATCCTTTCAGGGAGGGAGTTAAACAAGCAACACACACACGCACACACACACACACACACACACTCCCACACATCTACACTTCTGCTTTTCATCTAGGCTTACCAAGATGTGCATGTTTTAGCAGCATTCTTCCTTTGGCATTTTGCCTCCTTTGACATTTAACCAAAGCAAAACAAATTCCACTCATGAGTGCATTTTCAATACGGTGGCACAAAAACAAATGTGTAAACTGATACCCACAGTAATCACGCAGTGAAAAAAAAAAAAAAAGCTCCTGATAAGAGATCTAGAGATGATGGGAGCAACAGAAAGTTACTTACTCACTGGCTTTGTGGTATTTGTGCTTATAAATGAGGCCGTTTTGTTGCAAATAATGATGTGGCTTTTACACAAGGTCCTGGCTAATTTAAAAGAGGGGCAATTTTGAATTATGACCCAGTAGGAATTCAGTGGTTTTATTTCTAGTCTGAGTTCTGTTTTAAAGAAATGGCCTCACTAAACCGCTGTTACTTTTACACGTCTGGGTCCATTTATGTGAACAGTCCCTGTTGTATAATTTCAGCCCTGTGCTAGCAATACTCTCTGACTTGGTTTTCACCGGCTCCCCATTTTCCTCTCTCCTTTCTCTCTCCCTTTCTCTCTCTCTCTCTCTCTCTCCCCCTCCTGTGTCTTTCTACACAGCGTGTTTCGGAATGGAAAATTGATTATAAATAGACGATGTGAGGGATCCACGGTAATGATGGTGGAGAGTGCTCTGTCCCGCAGCACAATGTCACCACAAGCTATCAGCTGCCGTGGTGCTGTGCTTTGATGCTGCCCAGTGCATATTCTTATGCTTTGACGCTGGTAAGTCTATATGCCTCCAGAGAGCTCGCCTGGGGGTCAACTAATGGGACCACTGCCATCCTCCTCTTTGCTTTGGAAAAGTGGCAACAGCAATTTTTTTCTCTCTCTCTCTTTACTAAGGACTTGGTTACAATAAGTACAGCTCTCACAAACCCAGATGGGGACGAGCCGGAGCTCTGGCCATGTAAAAGAGACTGAGTGAATGAGTTTAAGTAACCAGCCTGCGCATTTAGGGCCAACACAAACTGACTCACACCTTGGAATCTTTCAATTTGCCCGTAATAAATTGCACTAGGAAGCAATTGCACTGGCGATGTGCTGAGGGGGATGAAATTGAAGCCTCTCTCGTGTGGGGACACTGGCATGCGCTCAAACAGAACGGTGAGATTTTTTTTTTTGGGAGACCATCAGTGGATAATCTTGCATCTGACTAGGTTAAGAAATAGAAACGGTGCACAATCACTGAAACACACACACACACACACACACACACACACTCAAGGCCACCGAAAGTCTTTGTGTCAAGCCACTACCTCAGCTTGCACATCTTCTCACACAAAAGAAGAAAAAAAACAACAACAACAACTGACAGCAGCAGCAGCAGCAGTGACAGTATCTCTTCTAGCAATTACAGAGGCGACCCTGCAGCTCTCAAAGCGCGATATGGAGGTCTAGCTCCCACATAACATAGCCATATAACATCTTTATGCTGTTATATATATATATAGATACCCCTTGGCTGCGTGACCTCGGTCAGTCGATGTAGTAATACAGTCCCGATGTTCCACCGCTGGGTCGGTTTTTGTGCCCTAACCTACCTTCTCTCTCTGCTGCATTAGTGCCCAGCTGAGTGGCGGTCAGCTCTGTTTGCTCTAACTGCAGGTGGCATCGGTGACATGCATTAGTCCCCCTCTGCCCCCATAACAGTGGAGCAAATGCGAGCTCCCCGGTGCGCTCTGCCCAGACGTAACTGGATAAAGGCTGTCGGAGGGCCGTGTCTGGGCCACAAGTGGAAACGCAGGCAGAATCTAATAAGAGTCCAACCCGCAGCGATGTAGACTGTATCAAAACAAGGGCTCTGAATATGGAGTTCTTTGCAGGTAATTTGGTCTCGTCTGGGCCTAAACTCGTGTTATTCTGTTACATTACCCTCCATTCCCTCACGCTCCCTCATCTCTGCTACAATTTCACCTTGGTTCATTGCTTTTACATGAAAAAAAAAACTGACATTCGCTGGTCTTACAAATTCTCTTTCATTGATTTGAAGTACATATGGTCTGTGCAGACAACTGATTTGAAATGACTAATATCGTCACTGACATCTTGTTTTTCCAGAAGCTGAACCATTAAAACAATGTTTTTTTTACTTTGTTATATGATCAAAAAGTCTTGGAGACAGTAGAAAGCACCAAAAAAGGATTGTTTGAAGGAAGAGACAGAGAAAGAGAATGAGAGATTGGCAGAAGCTTGTTTGCTCGGTCAGCGTGCGGGTATCAGATAACGGCTTGCGTGTTTTATTGGGTGACAGACAAATAAAGAATAGCAGAACAACGTGTGGGAAGACAGACACTGGTCTAAAAGCCTCCATTCATCCCTGAGTCATGTTTCACTGGGGCTGCAGTGTCAGGTTGGACCCTAATCTCCTCCAGATGCCCTCACAGGAAAACAACCTACACCACCGTGGAATAAGAACAGAATACAACTGTCACGCTCTTGATAAGATCATTGATTTGCGAGTTATAATAGTCGTGTCTCCATATCTTTTTATTTACTCAAATGTCGTCTCGGTATACGGCTGCTTCTGTCCTCGCTTACTCGCCCTGATCAAAACAATACCTTCTTCCTCTCGTCGGCTCTCCCGCCTATTGCGGAAGGGAAGAACAAGGGAAATATATGCATAACCCTCCGCTGACATGGTGTGCCGTTTGATGTGGGATTCTCAAACAGATGCCCCGTCTCTCCACCGTTATTGGAGATATTAAAGTGCTGCGTGGTTCTGTCTCTCTGACTCCCTAATACAAACACACACACACACCATCATCTGCGACAGCCAATTCTGTTCCCTGCTTTAGAGTAGAGCGAAAAGAGGAGACTCTGTCCTGCTGCTCATCTAGTTTCACAGCTTCTCCCTATTATTTGGTGACAGACTCTGGATAGGAGTTGAATCCAGGGATGGAACTTGATGGAGCGTTGCTGGTTCAGTCGGGTTTGATTCCCACTATTGTCTCTTGAGCAAGGAGACCTAACATCTATATACAAACTTGCTCCATGGCCAGATAGACAGAAAACTCCCTAACGTGACCTTAATACTATGATAAAACCCAATGGTCAGTTGCTTACATTATGTGATGGTGGCTGTATCTATCCTTGTAAAATTACACTATAAATAAAGATAAATATAATTCACTAGCCAATTACTAACTCGTTTCCATTCCAGCCGAGTTTAATGAGACTTTTGGCAATAAAAATTGAGGAGTCAGAGGAAGAAAAGATAAAGCTGGTCTTAAGCTGGAGAACAAGCAGCAGCAGCGGGGCTTGAATTATCTAGGCCAGTCAAACGGAGGTGTGGTCAGGGACGGACTGTGCCGCTCCCGCTCCAGGCCAGGTCTGTGAGAAGGTCATGTGAAAGTGGAATGTGGCTGAGCTGGATACTAGCTGGAGGCTGTGTTCAGTCAAGAAAGCTTATTTTTCTTAAAACAAGTGAAAAAAAAGTGTGCCACTTGGGAGAGATTATTTCCCTTGTTTCAATACAGTTTGAGTCTTTTTTAAAACAAGTGCCAATATATTGACACAAGGCAGATCGCTGATTTTTAAAGATAATGTTTCAAGAAAATTCAAGAGACGTGATCAGAGACCGGGCCTACACACATTGTACTACGGGACAAACAATTACACAGCCATTACTGTGACGCTTTCCAGATAAAGGGGAATGCATCACTCAGCAGGCACATGACTGTGTGAGCTAACTCACCAAGTGACGTGCGAAATAGAAAAATAATCACGTAGAATGCCAGAACTGAAGAGCACCCATACAACAGACAGATGCACAACAAACAAGAAGGAAAAGGCACACACACATACATAGTCGAGAAGACATGCCAACACAAACCAACACACGCACGTGTACACTTACCATACGCAAACAAACGCGCGCACACACATACACACACACACACATACACACCCTACAGTGAGTGCTGTCAAAGCCTGGCCGTCAACAGAGCCTGCTTGTGCAATCTGAACGCAGTAGACTGAAACCAGAGGAGGATAGGCAGTCTGGATAGGCATGGGCATGTTCAGTGTGAAGTGGAAGAGTGGAAGAGTAGCAATACAAAAATCAGTCATCAATTTATTGGCATAAAAGCAGTATGTATGACCAAAATGATCACATGACCAAAATGTATCGCCTTTTTCCCCCCATATGAACAGATTATTATTTAATTTCATGATATTGTCTTGTGGCTCTTCCTCTATTTTTAATGTATTTGTGTTTTTTTTTTCTAACAGAGCAGCTGGGTTATTCTTGCAGATGAGTAGGTTTGATGAAAGAAAAAAAGCCTTAAGGTGACCAATAACAGGAAGTCCAGACGGTTGCACAATGTCTCGGCAGTGTTTAGCTTGGAAGTGTTGCTGAAGTATTGTGTTGACTAAACCTTTGATTCAACCCACATCACGAAGGAGTCTGGGTGTTACAACTACATAAATAACAGCTGATGTTTCAGTGTCTGGTGGAGAAGGAAGGGAGTGAAAGAGAGAGAGAGAGAGAGAGAGAGAGAGAGAGAGAGAGAGAGAAGGAAAGGGATGAAGACAGATAAAATGAGTAAAAGGAGAATGAGAGAGATAGAGAAGATAGGGATGAAGACAGACAGGAGGAGTGGGGGAGTGGGGGGGGGGGGGAGCAGAGTGCGTCATCAGCCTGCTAAAAGTCCAGTGTGGTTGGAGGAGAAAAATGTGTTGTATGGTTGCTGGCAGCCGGTGTGGCTGGGCACTCGGCAATGCTTTTTTGGCTGCCTTCAGAAGCCTCCAACACAAACAACAATGGCCTGTCCACCCGGCTCACAGGCCATAAAACTAGTGTCTCAACCCACTCAGTATACACCGCACAGAGCGTTTCAACTTTCATTCAACCCTAATCAAGCTTATTCCAAGATATTTCAAGCCAAATTATCTCACAGCTTCTGATAACTTCGCCGGTTTTAGAGAATCTCATTCGTGAGGATGTACGGTAACTTCAAGGACATTGCTTGAAACAAGTAAAAATATCTTCAAACGATTTCTGTTTGAAGATGTCTTTTATTGTTTTACAGTTATTTCCTGAAACAAGACGTTATCATGAAACATGTGAAAACTTCTTCAAACCAGCCAAATTATCTGCCAGTGCAAATAATATAATTGTGGTTACACATCTTAAAACAAACTCTCTGAATATTCAATTAAACTGTGTGAATATTGGAATCTGAATGTTGGATTAAAATGCGTGTGACGCTTGTTATTTGCAGTGTGGCAGGTCCACATGGAGCCTGGAGAGGAGGCAGGCAAGCCAGACTTAAATGGCTGCTTTGAATGTTTATAAGGTTTCTTCGTCCCTAAGTGGTTTGAATTGCAGGGCTTTTTCAGAACAATGTTACTGCAGCAATCAAAGCTTTGGTTTTCCTATTATACCGCTCTGTAAAGTACAATCAAAGGTGTCAGCAAATGTTGAGTGATTCATTTCAAGAAAATCACTTGAATTGCATTTACAGTAACACCGACTGTCAATATACCTCAATATGCCAAAAAGCAAAAAGCCTAGAAAATGAGGGATACAAAGAATGGCAAAAGCAGTTGGCATTCATTTTAGAGGGCACCTTTTAGAGGGTGAGGTCTTAATTCACGCTTAATTCTGAATGATTACCTTCATCGCACAGTGAAGCATTTTTATCTTGATGAGAGCGGTCTCATCTGTCTCCCAAAGTGACAATTCCCCCATAAACAGGGCACAAGTCATCACTGAATGGTTTAAAGGGAAGCATGAAAACGGCGTTAACGGTGGCTGTATCGGTGACAACAGATCTGAACCCACCAGAGCAGTCATGGCAGATTGCGGGTGTTTGATAGAACACCAATTGGTAGAATTTGCCATGGGTGGCGTTGCATCCCTCCAATCGAGCTCCAGACACGTGAGATATTTGTTAAGCTGCACCGAGGCTGTTGAACTTATGTCGAACCAATGCTCTATTCAACTTTTTTTTGGTGTGCTTTTATTTTGGTAAGCACCTATATATGCCATGTACTATAATCTAAGGATTTGGCTCCAACCGTCCAGGTATTATCTTCATAAAATATACACTGAAGACATTCTTTCTGAATTATGTGTTTATTTGAATGGCGCCAATCAGAATCCAAGCCCTGCTGGCAGAGTGTGGGCTCAAAGTTGACTCACAGATGTATATATAGGATCTTTTCTTTATAGACACTTAGCTCCAATTAACCCTCATTCTCCTCTTTACCTATAATCACATTATCCTCTGGTATTTGACTCTATTTTTCTTTCGTCCGAGGGAGGCCATCTCCTCCCGCTCCATGCACAGAGGAGGGTGAGGCAGAGTGTGCTGTGGACTTCAGGAACAGGCTTCTCCTTGTGCTGGAGCTCCCAGTTGGCCAGAGAACCAGTCTCTGGTCTGCTCTGCTCTGCTCGCTCTCTCTCTCTCTCTTTTCCTCCCTCTCTTCATCCTCTAGCCTTTCTCCACGCTCTTCTCTCCCTCTCTTCTCTCCCTCCCTGCATATCTGAGTTCTGCCCTCGGGCCATGTCCAGCACCAGACAACGTCTGATTCATGCCTTCAGTTGGCTGCTGATCATATGACTCTGGTACTGTGGGATCGGGCTCGTTGGAGGGTTGATTCAATATCCCACCGATCGATTCCCCTGTAACCCCTCTATATAAGAAATTAACTGATATACCAGTTGAATAATTAAGAGAGAGGAATGTTAAATATATATGCAAAATGAATTCAACTTTGTTTTTATCTCATTATTTTATTTATCTAACTCTTATTGCCCTTTTTTACTGTCTTCCTCATTTATCCGTAATGTATTGAAATTAGGTGACTCCACAACTGTTAAAATAATGTCACTTAATTCAAGGGAAAAAAATAAACAAGGTGATTTGTATTGGAAGCAATTATCTCACCCAATTGGAAGATTTTTATTTTTATTTTTTTGCATTTTTGTTATAAGAAGAAAAAAAAAGGATTTTAAGACTTTGAGATAGACCTTTCATTTAGAGAAAGGCTTGGATCCTTGCCCTTTTTTCCCTGTGCAGCACAAAGGCACATTCCAGCTGTCAGATATGTTCATTCATGTACTTCTTCATAAAAATATTTTTGACTAGCTGCCTGTCCCCCAAAGTAATTTTAGATGAAGGAGTGCACTTTCTCTCCTTGAACCCCTTCTCTCCAAAATGTATTTGTTGGTCTGTCATCTACACTGAGACGTTTTTCAGAATTGTCCACTGCCGTCTGCATGAAGTTTGCAATGATAAGATGATCGGATGTTTAAAAAAAAAACCCTCTTCCTCTCCTTAGCTTTTTCTCAATTTTTCTCAATTATTTCCAAAGCACTTGATCATCCTAAGGTCACAGGAACATTATGCCTCTGACCCTTCACCTCTTTTCTATTAGATTGCGTCATATTGATGATTGAGGAACTGAAGATTATTCAGCTGTTGCACTCTTTGCAAGTAGCTCTGGATAAAAGCATCAACTAAATGCCTAAGATGTTGGAAAAGTGTGAATTTGTGAAGTATATTTAATGTTGAAGGTTATAAGTTGATGCTGGTATAGTATGTAGTGTTAAGATCAATTTGTCATTTGTCATTACTTGTTTTAATTTGTTGGTTCATTAATCAAGCCAGTCCTTTGGCAGCCGTAGCCTAGGATTTGGTGTGTAAATTGACAAAAAAATCTGAATGAGCATCATAGAGATGAGGAGGTGAGTGCTGCCCATAGCCTTTTTGTTGCCTGTTTTATTATTTGAAAAAGCTTTATAAATTAAATGAATTCAGGGCAGGCCTCTGGCAAAAAGCTTTTGATCATGGAGACTCCATTAATTTCCAAGAACCATGGTGTGTTTATCTGTCAGGGGCAATGCAGCACTTCACATCCATTTAAATAATGAGACAATTGCAAAGATGTTAGAGATAATTGTAACTGTTTCACCTCAGACATTTTTAAAGTTATTGCAGGAAACAGTCACAGTTATTTGTAATTCCTCTCCGCAAGCAAGGAAGAGTAGGTGGCAGATTTTAAAATGTATAGCTGCCTTTACACTGCTATGAATTTTTAAAATAGCCCCAGAGAGAGGATGTGAATGCACTCTTTTAGTATATTATCCACTCTGAAAAATCAACCGTGCTCAACCTTTTCTTTAGGCCACCCGTTAAAATCACCAAACCTGCTTGAAATTTTGCTTCAGAGGGATTTGTCACCTAAAAGGTTGACAAGACGAGTGCAAGAGGTCAGGAGGAGACATAGTGAACAACAGCCAATGAACTAGAAAGAAACACAGTGTCTGTATGAATAATGCATGAGCTGGAGTTCTATCTAATGGCACTTTAAAAACTTTTAAAAGTTCATCCTCGCTTTCAGCTGGAGTTGCTCTTGGCTAAAAAGCCCCTTTTCTAACTTATGCGTTTTCTGTAGCAGCTCTCAAAACTCAGCCTGAGAGAGACACTCTGATTGGTTTAATTATGTTTGCAGTGATTAAGTGTCTTAATGGTGCTCATTACAATCTGAGACTTGAATCACAATGATTCTGTGATGTGACATTTGGGGTACAGCTTTGGAGTAAATGCTGCTGGGATAGGCAAGGCTCTCTCTCTCTTCTCTCTCTATTTAACACACTCACCAGACTACGCACACACACACACACAGTTGCCAGACAGTCATTATAACAGAGGGGACACTTACCGTCTTTGGGCAGTCGGTGGTCATGCCGGGGTCACGGAAGAACAGGGAGAGAGAGAGCAGAGAGCGCGACCTCCCGGCGTTACGCTCACATCCCAGCCCGGCTCCCAGACGAGAGGAACGAGACGCACGGGGCTCGTTAGAAGTTGAAAGTGCGGGTGGAGGTTGAGCGGGCTGCCGGAGTGTGTCGAGGAGGAAACTGCAGGCACCAGTCAGGCCGTGGTGGAGAGACAGAGAGGAGAGAGAGAGAGAGAGAGGGGAGACAGACAGAAGCAGAGAGAATTCAAAGACGCCAGCAGTTTCTTCTTCCTCTTCCTCCTCTCTTTTTCTCGAGTGTAACTTAACCCCTGAGGAGCCCCGGCAAGCAGACACACAGAACCAGTTCCAGACCTGTCCTACGCCAACGGCTGCCTCTCCCCTTCTCTCTCTCTCTCTCTCCGCTTTCCTTTCTCTCTTTTTTGGTATCATTTAACTCTTGATTCCACGGCCGGCGATGAGCTCACTGCCGGCTCAGGTTTCAGTGCCGGGGTGCCTTACTGGAATGCGAGGGCAGCCGCACAGAGAGGCAGAGGTGCCGGGGAGGTCAAAGGGTGCTGGGGGTATAGCGTGGAGGAATGGGGGGGTGGAGGGGGGGTAGATGGAGGGTGCAGAGCAGAGGGGTATCTGTCATCTGGGGGAGTTTCAGAGGAGCGGTGTTTGGCGGTTGACAGGTCTGGAGTGCCGAGAACAAAACAGGAGTTATAGGGGGTCACGGGTTACGGATGCTACAGGGGCCAAAGAATGCCAGGCCGGATTCGACAGTACTGGAGGCTATATGGATGTGAGGACACTGAGTGTATTTCCACACACACACATACACACACATACACACACAACCTATCTTTTCTCAGTGCCAGATTTATTGCTCACTTACAGAGTGGGGTGTTTTTCTCAGGGGAAAAAGTTTTTTTTTTTGGTGCTGGTTGAGGTTGTACTGAATGAATTTATAATAAAAACACATACATAACTATACGCAAACACTGAAATAAGTATTACATATTACATCTATTACATATTACATCTTTGGTGTAGGCATGGGTTTCATATCGCCATAAGATGAGGACGCCTATTAGAGAAAAAGACAGGCTGTGATTTTTCTGATTATTGGTCTTCATGCGTCTAAAGCCATGGCAACAAAGAAACCCAGCTGTAGCTTACTGTCTCTATACCCGAACTTTTGACTGTACTGTATAATTCAAAGCTGTGGCTTTCTATATAATTGCAGGTAAAACTGAGACTGAGGCCGGTTTTATGGTACTGTGCGCCATCTGAGATAATTTCCATAAAGCGATGTAAAAACATTACAGGTACACTGTATACCAATTATACGGTATCTCCGCCACCTGTGGCGAGCAGCAGAGGTGTGAGCGAGGGTGCTAATTCCTCCTGATGGCTAACTTGACAACACGAGCCAATTAGGGGAAAAAAAAAAACAAAGAACAAAGTGCTGCCTTTAAAGATGCCTCATCAAACTCACTTTCCCCTCTCACATAGCCTACCGCACCGTCACAGAAATAACTGTGGCTTGATGGAGGCAGCCCGGCATTTATTTGTTTATTTTTTGCCAGGCGACTTTCTGCTGTTTACTTCTCTTCCCTCCCCTTTACAGCTCCAGCTAGCTTTGAACTGCAGCTCTGCCGGCCCACTGCTGCTCCAGCCCCTGGGAATGTGTGGTCTCTATTAGGGAGAGGAAGTGTGCGAATGAGCACTGCAGGCCCAACATCTCAGGAATCTTGATCCTTTTTCCCCTTGTGGCACTTTTCACAAGCGGAGCCGGCTAATCGCTTGCACTGATAGCAGGACTCTATATGAGGCCCAGTTCTGGTAGAAAGGAGAGATTGGGGTGGGTGGATGGCTTGGTGTGGGGGGGGGGGTAGGGGGGTGTTCAGCATTCTCCCCCTCTTCTCCCCTCATGGTTTGTGTAATGTGTTGGGGAGTAGACTCGCATAATGTTTGTGCAGATGAGTGTCGGAGCGGGCACACCCTCTGCGGGCCCGTTCCCATGGGAACGACAGTGATAGCGAACAGCTTGTTTTTGTGTTTTTTGGCAATGTTGCCGCTGCTGGAATACTGACAGGCACTGGGGAGGTCTGATATGCAAAAACGTTGCCAGGTAGGCCTTACGAGGAAAAAAAAAAAATGTTTTCCCTCGCCTTCTCCCTTTGACGTTCTCCTCTGTGTTTTTACATACACTTTGAGTTACTTGGTTACACAGCCTCATTGGTTTCTGTTTTTCACCTATTGGTGGGCGATGTTGATCATATAGAGTTTATGTTTCAGCGCTCATTCCATGCCACAAGTTGACAGGCTGAACTTGTTCTTCAGGGTTCACAATCCTCAGGTGAATCATCAGATCCGTTTTAGCCAAACGACTTAAGGTTAGTGTTACACATCTCCACACGCTTGGCCTAAAAACACTTGGCTTTGGTTGTGACCTCTCTGCGTCTCAGGGGGAATTCTACTCTACATAAACAGGAAAATAACTTTTTGAAACCTCCCCTTCCCCATAAAATGATAACATCGCTCTATAGGTTGGCTCACTTCATTAGCATTTTTGTAATTCAAGCCCTCTCTCCCTGTCTAAAAATCGCCACTTTAAGGGTGAAGAAGAGTGTGTTTTAAAACTTATTTGTATTGGCTCTGAAATTTTGCCATGCTGTGCTGTGAAGTCATAAACAAGCGCTGTGCCTCATCGGCATGTGAAAGCTAAAACTCATTGAAGGGTTGACTCATAATTAAAGAAAAGAAAAAAAAAAAAAGGATAAAGTCAGTGTCAAACTGTGATGAAAGCAAAAATATGCTCCTGCAGATTTATGAGCACCAATAAAGGTTTAATGTTGGACAAACAAAATCAATCGCCATCAGTGTCCAGCAACAAAGAACAAATCCCTCCTTCATAACATCAAAGGAAACTATATTTTCATTATTTTTTTTCATTCTCCCTCTAACAAACGTAACACACACACAGAGCTAAACCGCAGCAGCAGGAGAGCTCGAAATGAAATTAAAGTGTACGTTTATTGTGCAAACGACTACCTCACTTTATGGTGTTTTGATTCCTAAATGAAAACATACTGCAGGAAACCCTTCACCAGACTTCTCGCTGAGAGAGCGAGCTGCACACAGAGCCTGCGTCTCTCTTCTCCAGAAGCGGGGGTCGAAGCCAGCCCCGGCCCGCCGCGCTCCCGCCCGGGACGGCAGGGTAATTACATCATTTGGAGACGGAATGAAAGCACTTTACAAGCGCAAGTAAGTGAAATGCTTTATTGCTCGCGGAATTGCCAATTAAAAAGCAACACCTGGAACGCAGAGGCTCAGCTAAAACGGCCTTCTCCCTCGTGACAAGGCTGAAACCAGTTGGTCCCCTGCTCCAAAGAGGCCCCTGGAGAATGTTTTTCTTTCCGTCCGTTTTTTTTTTCCCTCCCTTATACCCCTTCTTTATTTGTTAAAAGCTGCCGACAATGCACCTTCACATTGGCGCACATAGCCCATAAGTCACCAAAGCCTGACGTGCTCTTAAACGTATTAATAAAGCCCATTTCCTGGGCAGAGCATATGGCACGGCGACAACGTAAACCTGCTCAGGGCACGCTACTGAAAAAGAAAACAGTGTTGATTCTCTCCAGCACCCAGTCCACACTGTGTAAACCCCCCCCCCCCACATCCAGTCCAGTCCACTCCAGTCCAGTCCAGTCCCAGATGTGGCCTGTTTCCCCCTCATGGGTGTACACAGGCCCGGTGGGTGATTTGGTGAAATTGAACAAGAGGGATGGAGAAGAAAAAAACTAGTCTTCCCTATCATTCCACTTTCCTTACGACAACACGCATCTACTAACACTACTACCAAATAACCAACGGCTTACAAGGGAGACACATTTTATTACGCCTCTTCACCTATCAAATTGCTGGATTGGATGAATAAAATCTGTAGAAGACACTTCCATCATGAATGAATGAATGAATGAGCACAGTTTGTAAAGAACATTTATTTTTAAGAATTAATATTATATTTTACAAGTGGGAAAAAAAAGAACTTTTTCTCTTTTTTCTTCTCTTTTTTCTGCTCACCTGCAGGCTCGGTTGAGGTGCTGGAGAATTGTAGACTTGAAAAAGGCATCCGCACACTCAAAATCTCTGCAAAAAGAGACCTCCTTCAATTTTTGCTCAGATTCTGAGCGTGTGGATGCCTTTTTCAAGAACAAGATAGGTAAAAGTCATACTGATTTTTCAAACATAAATGTTAAGGGCCCCACTCCTTCATGCTCTGTCCTCATATACTCCTCGGCTTGATTAAGGTCCTTCTTTGCCTTAACGGTAGCCGGCTGACATGTTAACCACACCCCTGGCTGCGGAGCTCAGACTCCGCCGGGCCACAAACTGTCACACCCACAGAAAGGATTAACATCAGCCCACGCTGCCATGACGACACCGCTGACAACGACGCTGACAGGCGGTGCCATGGTGACACCAGTCATACGCACACATTTGCGGTGTCAGAATGGAGGCCGTATTTACTTTGCAAATGTCTTTACCAGTGGTGGCGGCTTATTACTGTTGAGCCTGACTGACATAGTCTTCCGGAAAATAAATAGGCAGAACCACACTTGGTGCATGGAATATCACTTATGATACTGGTTCGTCCCTGGGGAGAGAGATGAAAGGAGATGGGTACTCAAAGATAAGATGTATTGTCATGAATAAGAGTGAAAAGGATGAGTAAAATCTTGAATAGTGCTCACTGCGCCTTTGTAGCTACAGTCAAAATGCCTCTTACAGATTCAGAGCCGGCAGCCAAGGATAATGTGCCTCTCATATCCAAATAATAGATGCTGCGCTTTGCTCAACCTTATAAGATCCTGACTATACAGTTTACCAAGTCCAATGTTATCACTTGTTAATCCTGCCTAGAATTTCAGGGGTTCAGGGGTTTATATAAAAGCACAGTGTCACGTTTCCTCTTTGTGCATTCTCTTTCATTTTACTGCTGGGGGAAGAAGTACGCTCTTTCATTCGTGGTGTATGTCACAGTGTTTGTACAGTGATTGGTTAAAGGCTATTCCTGTGCTAGGCTATATGATTGTGGGAAGAGTGGTTTCAGTTGAAATGCAAGAATTGTAAGAGAGGCTTATCTTTTGATGAGCCATGTTCATGTGAGAGGAATCTATTGCCTAAGACCTTTTGCTTGATCTTTCAGTCACATTTAGAATCAGAGTAGCCTTTAATCTTCAAGTCAGTGTTAGCATGATCACTATGCTGACTTTCCTTGTATCAAAGGGAAGTATAGGGGAGCGCCGGTACGAAAGTAACGTGCCGCGAAAGTAACACGAACCTTTTCTCGTAGCACACAGGAGCAGAAGTGACGTGATGAAGTCAGAGTGTGCTAGCTTATAGCTTATATAATATGGTATTTATTACTCTCACCATACCGGAGTAAACTGGGAAAAAGTCAAAAGTGTTACTTTCGTACCGGCGCTCCCCTACTATGGATGGATGGATGCTGTATTGAACACCTAGGTAATTGAGGAATCAAATCCACAGGATAAAGTCAAAAATGCATTGTGATCAAGCCAAAACTGGGGTGTTTTTCTTAGTTCCTGAAAAGTTGACATTTTGGAGATACAGGGTTTTCACCTGACAGCGATGAGCCGGTGTCATCGATGTGACCAGATCTTAACCCACAGGAAACCTCAGGGAAATTCGGGAGCAGCATTAATGAAACACCAAATGATGGAACTCTGAAATGATGGTGTTGCATCCATCCAGTAGAGTTGGAGATACTTGTGGAAGCTAAGCCAAGGCAAGCATAATCTGTTTTGGTAGCTAGTCGGTGCCCAGCTTTCTATCAATACACACTTTGTTTCTATTTCCTTTACTTTGGCAGTTACCTGTACTGTAGGTGCAGCTAAACCACAGAACTTGAATGGATACAACAATCATTCCCATTCAAATCAACGTTCCAGGACGGTCGTGAACCATAGCTTCTGTGTAAACTGACTTACAGCAAGTCATTGAAGGTGAGAGGTTTTACAGCAAGAACCACAGGAGCTTCTCTGTCTCCTTGCTGTCATGGATTGCTAACATGCTAATGTTGACTAGAAGAGCTAGAGAGAGAAGTACAGTCTTTGATAAAGCTACGTTAGCCTTGTCGCTAACGTTAGCTTTCAGTTGAGTTGTGACAGTTGGCAGACGACAGACACATTGATCTGCCCAGTTCTCAAGCAAGTTTGACAAACTTTACGGCCTTAATGCCCAGACTTGTGTTGTCACCATAGCAACTAACCCTTAAAATTCCATAATTGCCATATGCTGTACTAGCCAAATTACCACAACAAACAGTGGAAGGACCGTTCTAGTCATTCAAGTTCTGTGAGCTAAATCTTCCACATGCTACCCTCTCTCATTGGAGCACAAAAAGCTGAACTGACCCCAGACCATATTGTCTTGACACATTATCCCTCTACCCTGTGCGTGCCTGGCACTAATGCCCCACCTGTAGTGTGGCAGCCTGTGCCAGCACCTCTCAGTCAGGAATAATATCCATTTTGACTTGCTGAAATATTCATTGGCACACCCTGGGGGCACCAGAGGAGGTGTATAGAGTGTCAAATACGGATGTGGCAGCACTGTTCATCTATCCCCTTAGAATCACGGGCTAAACACAGTGAATAATCACAGAACGGTGTTATCAACCCATAGCCAAATGATGAAATGGATAGGAACTTCTTAATGATGCCTGCAGGATATTCAGAAAACTACCTTCCACGGCATTTAAGATTCAATAATTGCTTTTTAGAGTAACTGGTTGGTTCATATAAATACACACCATGTTAGGAACTGAAATAGGTACTGGATGTGGTGTGTGGCCGACATCCGATCATTTGATTTGACTTCCTGATTACAGAGAGTGGAGAGAGAGGAGGCTTGGCTCTGACTGGCTTCTCCTGCACTCGATATTTTTTCCTTATCTATATCCTATATAACCTTTTTCAAATCAAGCTGGTACTGAAAGAGGCTGTAATATAGCCTATTGAACATATGCGTGAATATCACTCATCATGGGATGTATAAAGTGAAATGATTGTCTTTTACCGCTGGACCATGAGTAGTACGCTCGGCATTAATGTGGGCCCAGCCTCTTCACGGCCTTCATGGCCTTGGTCCTGATTAAACCATTGTGGAGCTCATCTCCTGTCTGAGTGGGCAGGGAAAGTGGTGCACACACACACACACACATGCACATACAATATGTCTGCCTCATACACACACATTAAGTCAATATGAGAGTGCGCTTGGAGAGAGATTTTTACATTTATAGATCGATATATAACTCAAGGCTCTGGAAATCTACTGAAAGATAACTATATACAGTAGTGATTTCTTAGGTTTTTTGACACAATCATGACAATCATGATATATAGACTAAACTTCATGGAGAAAGATACTGAGAAAAAAATGTAACCAAAGCTCAAGGTCTGATTCATCACAATGCCTTTTGAATACTACTTGCCATCCTCCTTGTATGTTCTGTCCAAATGTTTGTCGCTTTATTCATCTGTTCAGCTGTCTTGTTATCTCTCTGCCATCTCTCTTTAACACACACACACACAAAGCACACAAAGAGCACACAGAGTGCACATTACATGGAGGAAGAGAGGGATGGAGAGACATACATACAGGAGATTGCACAATCGAGAGAAAAACATAAAGGTGAGATTGTTTTACGAGATGACAGAGAGCGACTCTTCCTCTTGTGTCTGATAGTGTGTGTGTGTGTGTGTGTGTGTGTGGGTGTGTGTGCTAGTTCAGCAATGCGGGGTGATTTACATCTGAGAAAAACAGCTTTACAGGAAACTCCACCTTCATGTGGCATACTCTCTCCTTCATTTTGACCAAACCAATGCTCTATGCACACCGCAACACTCTAAACAGCACTAGGGGAAAAAAAAAAAAAAAATGGGCTTTGAACATCTGGCTGTGGATGAGAATCGTCATTACAGAGCGAGTGAGTTGGAATGAAGCGAGGCTAGAGATTTGAGGTATTCCAAGACAAAGGTCATTCACTAAAATACTCCCTCTCTCATATCCTCTAGTGTCTGTAAACATTCACACAGGCGGAGAGTTTTCCATTACCTGACACCGCTCAGGCTGATGCTATATAAACACATCCTGAGATCGTAAGAAAAATGGGATATCACCCACCTTTTCCCTTTTTTTCACACTATTTTAAAGAGCGGCTCATGTATCAAAAAGCCACAAGTGGTGCGTTGTCTCACCGTGTCTGCACACACACGCACACACACACACACACACGCACACACACACACACATACCTGGCTCAGAAACAGTTACAGTCCTGTGAACACTAGCCAACTTTCATCTCTGCCTCCCAAAAACATGCAACACATGGGCCAGTTTCACTCAGCTTGTTCTCATGGCATGCTTCACACAGTAGTTGGGCAGATGGGATGCATGTAATCGTGCAGCCTGCAGTATATATATGTGATTTTAGGGTCGGCTTTGGATCTGGGAAGAGCAAGGCTAGTAAAGTGGCTGTTCGTCCCTCAAACATTGTTTTGCCATTTGGCTGCGTGCCTGTTGTCCGACATGCTCTGTGTCCTGTGTTTCCACCGCCCGATAGACAGACAGCCCCCCCCCCCCCCCCCCCGCCTCCTCCTACACCCGCCCTGGGCTTGGCACCACCAGCTGTTGAATGCATCAGGCCCCAAAATGGCTCCTCAGCTGCTGCTGTGGCGCATAGAGAAAAGCCTGACAGACTGAGCAGCTGTTGGCCCGAAGACCAGGGAAGGTTACTCTCAATATGTAATTTATTACTATTACCTGCTAAAATATCACTACCCTCATCCAATTGATTATTCCATCTTAGTAATGTAATCTTAACCTTATTTAGTCGGGTATGTTGAAAAGCAAAATCTCTAAATTAAACAGATTTCCTATTGCAATTTACAGGCCAAAATAATGTTATTATCAGCATCTGCAACCACGATAAACCACTATTTCAACAACCTCACAATCAAAATACCTTTAGCCATTCAAACATTTCACATTTTTCACAAAGATAGCATTTGACTGTGTTGTTTTTTTGTTTTATTTGTTTTTTTTCCCTCTATCTGGAACACATTACAATTACCACTTTTTGTAATAAGATTACAGTCATTTGTATTCAGATTACGGTAATTATGCTGCATGGAATTTGTCACTCTCCAATCCTGTCAGCTGCTGTGGCGGTGCAGAGATAAAGTCCGGGCAGCTGATTTACCACTGCTGTTCACACGCTGAATGTTGCCCTGTGGCACTGAGGAGCTGTTTTTGCCTCATCTAGCGCGCCACTCCCATATTAGAGTCTTAAAGACGGCTGTGTCTAATAACCCAATCAATGGTATCGGGTTCCTGGGAGCATGTGGCACAAAGTGATTTGATGTCTTTTGTTGTTCGCCGATCTTCCCCAAAGGGTGAAGCAACCAATCTGAATAGCCTCAGATTCAGTTTGTTCAGTTGGTGGATAGATTAACGGGGAGGGAAATGGATATCAATACAGCACACGTAGTTTTAGACTGTGACCCAGTTATTAATGCACAGTAAGTAGACCAACCATTTTCCTCCTTGGAACATGGAAATTTCAAGACCCGATCCTTGGCAAGTCTGTTGATTGACTCCGACAACCCCTTCCCACCCACCCGCTCCATCCCCCCGGTGCTAAAAGGGTGTTTCCTGACAAGTGAGTTCGTTTTACATTTATGCGTTAAGGTTCTTAAGGCCAAGGCTTAGGTTAAAACTTTATTGGCTATTGTATTATGTTTCACGCCGGAGCCTGGCGACTTTGCCTCACGTTTAGCCGTCGGCCCGCACTCAGGAAAAGCCGATGTATTTTGATAGCAGTGAGAGTTGAAGCTGTCAAAGACTCGGCCTGAGGGAAGCTCACCTTTTAAACAGTTGCATTTCTGGCTGATTGCGTAAACTCCTGTCGTACAACAAAAGCAGTCCTGTGAACTCCTCTGCACTGTAATTAACTCTGACTTTGCCCGGGCAGATTATTTTTACATGAACTCTTAAGGTTATAATTTATTGAATATTAACCTCCTCTGTGGTGTGCCGCGCTAATTAATGAGGTTTATGTTCAAGATTTACTTAAAACGTGTATTTGCATAAGGGAAAAAACACAACATGCCATTCATTGAGGTTGGAGGATGTCCAACACAGGAAGTGGGTGAAAGTTCTTGAGATCGTTTCAATAGCTTCGGGGAAGTTGGGAGGTTTTGCCATAAATACAGGTGTCTTCACTAATTATAAAGACTATAGCGTCCCCCCACCAGTGAGATAGGCCTAAGGCAACAATTTGCAAGTATTTACTTTCAAGACATTTAACCTTCTGAAATGTTTTTCTAATTTAAAGGGTAAGCCCGAGGCAAGGACAAGAATCAGATGCAAGTTTTTTAGATGATAAACAACACCATGGCGTGACAATGAGGACCGTACTGTGACTGCTCAGCTGGTAGCAATGAATGAGTTCTGGTCCCAGTGCTAATCCAGCGGTTGCCCAACTTCCCCGTTGTTGACAAGGAAGTGTGTGGTGAAACGGTGTCTTTTGTTATCGCCGCTTTGACTTAATTCAGTTTATAGTTCTTCGCCTGAGGTCGAAGTCTGCTCTGTATTAGGATTTCTACTGGATGTGTTTAAATACTTGTTTTTATCTGGGTTTCTGTCTTATCCATCTTTCCTGTTGATAGCTATCTGTTCTATTTGAGTCCTGACAGGTTTGCCCTCCTCGCTCCCCTCTCTCTCTCTCTCTCTCTCTCTCTCTCTCTCTCTCCTCCATCAGTTCATCAGGGGACTGAGAGTCGCCCGCAGGTTTTCCTGTCTGCACATTCTTATACACTTACACCAAGCCTTGTATGCCTGTATGAGATCACACACACACACACACACACACACACGCACACTCTGAGTCATATGAGTGACGATGTATGTGTCACCACCTAGATGTCAGGAGTGTGCTCTTGTTACTGTCGGATGAAATGTGGATTCAAATTACGGCCTAACTCTCCCTATCTTAACCATCTAGATAAACAGGAAATCAGCTTTTGGGTTTACAGAAATGTGAAACAAAGCCAGGCTGATCTGTAATTTTGTTTATTGCAGGGCTGCATTAGGCTTTCCGCAAGCTGCTTATTTTGGTTTCTTTCAGGATTTGCTTTGCCTTTCAAGCCCTTTTTATCTTTCCGTTCACTTTCTCCCTGACTTTCTTGTATTATCATGCTCCATTGGCTTATCGTGCATCGTCCCAAATTATATCAAGCATTTGCACTTTTGCACTTGGATAAACAATTTGGGAGCCTCTGAACCTCTGTTTTCCTCCGTAGTAAACACATTTTTGCAAAACGTTTTGATTTGTATCTAACATTTGTTGAATCACCGCTAGAACATTGTGCGCTTTTCCAAAACTGTTAAACTTGCGATCCCTGTCTCATTTTTAACCATCAAATGTTCTTGAATAATACAATGACAGCGACATTCTTAAACGGTGAAAAAAGATTTCAGACTGAATTTTGAAAATAGCTGTCTGTCCTTTAAATAGTTGGATGGCATTCATTCAAAACATAATATCCTCTTTACAGAGAGAAACATAAAGAATCAAATGTGGCATTAATTCCTTCTGTGTAAGGTCTGTGGCTCTCTCTCTCTCTCTCTCTCTCTCTCTCTGTAGCTGTAGTTTGAGGTCAGAAGGTTAGACAAAAGTCTTTAGTAAAAAATAATGTAAAGAGATGCCACAGTAAGAGAGCATAGTAAATAGTAAGGTTTGACTAATGAAAACAACCAGAGAACTAATCATCAGTAGAAAGTTTGAGCGCTCACGAATAGGTTTGGGAAACGACAAGGCAGTAATTATTTAATTTTGTGCCGAGGCTGAGTGCTAATGATTTGTCTTCTTCTGTGTTCATTAGTTTAATTTTGAAAATGCATGTAATTCACTTTGTCATCTTGAGGGATTAGTACACCCAACCATCCCTATTATGAAAAGAAGTGCCGGAAGAGTTCTGTGAAACCACAACAGTTCACACTGTGAGGAGCCCATGCAGTTTTAAAGAGCTCTCTCGGTGAAAAGAGGAAATATCCACAGGTTTTGAGAGCTGTCAGCTCAGAACAACAGTTTCTCTCCCATAGTTTCTCTCTGCAGTCCATACATAATTGAAGAATACAGCTAGATGTCTTGAGTTTTGACTCAGACGAAGCCTACAGTATTAGGCTCGAAATGAGCATGGAAAGGAATATTACATACCATTCTTTACTGAAAAAACGGAAGGGGCCAGCCTCTCCGTTTAAGAATGCATGTTATTACCATGGTCCAATCCATATCTGTAAAAAATATACTCTTTCTCAAAGCCAAAACCCAGAGAACTATGATTCACAATTGTGATGTAATCTTTATAATAATGTTTAAGCTATATCTTCTTGTTTTTCAGACTTTATATTATATGGTAGTAATGTGCGATATCAACCAATGTACCAATGTAGCCTGGATATTGCATCTAAAGCAGCATGCAAAATATTACGAAAAACACTCTTTTTCTCAGGCATGAATTGTGAGTGCAAGGCAGTCAGTCAAAGCTGTCCACCTCTGGTCACAGCTGTGCTCTCACTATGCAACATTTCCCCCATTATTACCTCTTTAATGTCACAATGAAATGGAAAATTACTTTTTCACATTGTTGGGTAATTTCCCATGTCATTATATAGACCTATTTAACAATATTTCTCATATTTTCATATGAAAACCCCATCACTTCTCCCCCCTGGAAAACAAACATTTTACTGGTTACCTCATGCCATACCAGTAGGCATACATCAAAATTCCAACTGCTAATATCATCACAGATTTTTGAGCAATCATAAAAAAATGCCATTCTCTCTCCGACGGATGCAGCTATCCCATATAGGACACTTTTGAATGATCCCTCCCCACGTTATGCCCTGCCCCAACATCCTGTTTAAACCAGAAATAGATACAATTGCGGAAGCAGGATGCTCTTAAAATGCTGCTTCATTGTGACTTTTTTTTTTTTAGTTTAGCAAATGAAAGCCATTTAGACATGTTATCTCTATCCTTGAGAATCAGTTTTTGGGAAGCAGAGAGAGAGATAGCATAACACAGGCAGACAGAGAGAAAATATGGTAGGAGAGTGAGACAGAGAGATTTCATGGCACCAGGGTTGACATAATTTATGCCCGACCCTTCAGGTTGTTGACCGAGTAAAAAAGAGAGAGCAAGTCATCATAAAACGAGAACATCAGCTCTGCCAGACTCCGCTGGAACGCTGGGCATCTGTAGAAAGCTTGGATAAAGGGTTTCCTCAGCAAGCTAACTTTTCCTCTGTCCATAGTCCAACTTCGGAAAGAAACATCCCTCTCTTTCTCTCTTTTACTACTTCTCTCCTGACCTTATTCCCTACTCTTCCTGGCCGACTCGCAGTTACCTGGCAGGTCGCACCGCCTCCCACAGATGGAGGAGAAATGCTGAGACAGGCCCTAGCTGCTGGGGGCCCAGAGCTGCACACAGCGCAGCACTGGAGGCAGCATCATTATGGCTGGTCACCCACCGTTTAGCGCACACACCCCGCGTCTACCTGCAGATGAACAAAGTCGCGAGGCTGATTCATCCACTTCGCTGCCGTGGAGCTTGGGCCGGGAGCGATCCCATCACCACCACTGCGGCGGGGGGAAGACGTGCAAGTTTGATGGAAATGGGAAAGACAAACTTGAAAAACAACAGTTCTGCTGTGCGGGGAATCCCTGTTGATGCACTTTAGTTGGGCAAAGTCATAGCCCTTGATAGCCCTTGGGCAGTTCACCCTCCTTCAGTGTTCGATCACTTCCCCAGCCAGTACAGTGAAAAAGATAAGTGCAAAAGAAAGGAGTATTTGGAGCAGAATCCAGTAAGCGTCCATCGACAGTTTCCCCCGGCAAAAATACAAGTGTGCTCAACCTTTTATTTTTTTATTTAACCTTTATTTTACCAGGAAGTCCACTTGAGATTCAGAATCTCTTTTGCGAGGAAGACCTGGCCAAGACAGCAGCAAATAAAGAGCAATTAAACATCATAAAAGACAATAAAACCTTGCCTCTTGGATGAAATGTGTTGATATGCTTTTTGTCAGCATGTAACACTACATATGCTACAAATCCTCCATATTCCACTGCTATCATAAAATTACAGTTAATACTTTTAGTACATATTATTATTCACATTATATGTTTCTCTCAATTCTTTCCGACTGAAGACAGCCATGCTATATTATTAGGGGGAACATATTGTAGCAAAGAGACTATATGCAAAGGACCAGATGGTTTTCCCACTAGAAACTAGCACCTCTTATGCTGCGATCACCTCTGAACCCTTCCAGGAAAAAAAACACGAAATCGGGAGAAACACAGCAGAGCTTCCAGGCAGCATCAAAGCAAAATACATGCAAACACATGAAAATGACACGTTAAAGATTCAAAAATAAATTTCATGTAATGTGTGTCTGATGCGAGACCAGCCACCCTTGCATTCGCAAAATGAGCCACGCTAAAGATTCCCAGGATAATTATTTTTATTCAGCGCATCCACATGGATCCCAAAAGTCCAAAGTGAGAGCGGAGAGGAGACCTTGATTCTCACCACTTTCTCCCCACTTTGAATAGACCTTCGTGTTAACATTATTATTAATTCATCACCCTGCCAGACTGGGTTTTAACTTTAATACATTTCAAGATTGAGCTATCTTCGCCTGGGAGACTGTGAGTGATTAATGATTGAGGAGAGCTGGGAGCATCATCTCAGTCCCCTTCGCTCCACTTCTACACATCAGGTTCCTCTTCCCCCACCAAAATGAACACATGAAGTTCAAAATATCAAGTGATCCTTGCTTTGCTGCATCTTGTTACTGTGTCCCTCTAAAAATCAAAGTGGTTCAGATAGACAGAGCCATAAGAGCAATGGTAAAATCAGCTAAGGCAGAAGCAAAGCAAAAAAAAAAAACGGCAGCGTCTCTTAGTTCTCTGTATAAAGTGGAGCATCTCTGACAATGCCGCGGGATCAAATCTGGTTACACACAGCTCTAAGCTTATCCTGTCTGTGTGATGGTTGCTTTTGTCTGGCCTCAAAGGCTTCTGTGCTGTAGAGTCACCTCAAATAGAGAGAGAGAGAGAGAGGAGGCCGCAGAGAGGGGGCAAAGAGAGCGAAAGGTATCAACATATGCGCAAAAAAAAAGCGAGCGAGAGCCTGCACAGATCAGTTCAGCGGGAACACACAATGCGGTTCTTTTCCCTTTTTCCCTCCCTCTTCTGCTCTCTCTCTCTCTCTCTCTCTCGTTTTAGCTATCTGTTGCACACTCACACACAGACACAAATAGTCCCAAACACACACGCACTCACTTGCACACAAAAGCACACACCTCTCTGCCACATATACACACACACACACACAGTCACACACACTGTCTCAGACACCTTGTACACAAAAGATAAAACAAGACCTTTTGAAGGCAATATTGTAACAGGTGAGAGATACCGGGGCCTCGGTGATGCGGAGGCCTTGTTTTGGTGTCTGCAACGCCTGGCCTTTTATCTCAGGTGATGTGATCCCTTCATCCTACCCGGCCCCTATGTTAGTAACTCTCCACCTGTGCTTTGATATCCTAGTCTCTCTCTCTGTCTCTCTCTCTCTCTCTCTCTCTCTCTCTCTCTCTGCATTACAGGAGGAACAGTCACTGCACTCTCTCTCTCTCTCTCTCTCTCTCTCTCTCTCTCTGCATTACAGGAGGAACAGTCACTGCACTCTCTCTCTCTCTCTCTCTCTCTCTCTCTCCCTCTCTCTCTGCATTACAGGAGGAACAGTCACTGCTCTCTCTCTCTCTCTCTCTCTCTCTCTCTCTCTCTCTCTCTCTCTCTCTCTCTCTGTCTCTCTCTCTGCATTACAGGAGGAACAGTCACTGCACTCTCTCTCTCTCTCTCTCTCCCTTGCTCTGCATTACAGGAGGAACAGTCACTGCTCTCTCTCTCTCTCTCTCTCTCTCTCTCTCTGTCTCTCTCTCCCTCTCTCTGCATTACAGGAGGAACAGTCACTGCTCTCTCTCTCTCTCTCTCTCTCTCTCTCTCTCTCTGTCTCTCTCTCCCTCTCTCTGCATTACAGGAGGAACAGTCACTGCACTGCAAAAATCGTCCGTCTTACAGTAACAAGTCATTTAGTCTCATATTCAGCCTTCAAATCTTTCTTAAAACAAGAGAAACGTTCTGCCGGTGAGGTGAGATCTCTCCACTTGTGCTTCACAATGCAGCTTCTGTTGTTTCAAGGATTTTTTTGAAATGAGTGCCGGTATCTTGAAACAAGTCAGAATAAGGCAGATCACTGCACTACTATCAAGGAAATTGATTCTACAAAAGTTGATTTGCATTGGATTTTTTTTCACTTGTTTTAAGAAAATTACAATGTTAGGAATCAATAATAGACTAAATGACTTGTTAAGATGGAGATTTTTTGCAGTGCAGCACAGAACACAGAAAGAAATGTTTCGGTTGTGGTTGTGATTCAGAGGAAAAACGTACGGTACATAAACCTTTGGTAAATACTGTCTTTTTTCCAGTTTCGTGACATTTTCACACCTATACACAGGGAGGGGCTTGTCGTCAGGATCATATAAAATGTCAAGGCCAACGGCAAGCTGAGCTTAGTCATCGAGCAACAAGCACAGACTAGCTCTCTGCTTTTATTTGTCTCAAGTGACACTGAATGATTTGAAGTTTTGAAGAGGCAATAGGATAAAGTTGCAGTAATGTACATGTCCAGACTGAAAACAATCTGTGCAGTTCCACCGCACACAGTGCCTGGCATCTCTTTTAACTCTTAATTTCTTTGTACAATCAGGATCTTGTGAATCACTATTAAGTTATAGACATAGGCGTCTGTGGTATTCTGTCACACCACTTCCTCCTTTTAGGAATCTTTGGGAATTAGAACAATATCAGATATTCATGGCCTTCATGAGTCTTCAGTTACCAACAAGAATTGTCCGTCACGCCTGCTAAAGCAGTTAATCCCAAGAAACCAAAGCCCTACAGCCACTGCAAGGGGTTGAAAGTAACTAAATACTTGAACTACTCATGCACTTAAAAATGATGAATTTCCGAAAGGACCAATAAATATAGTATATCTACCCATCATATCTTCACTTGAGTACAGTTTTGGGTACTTATAATTGAGTATCCCAAGTTTAGCGAACTTGATGCTTTTACTCCACTTCATTTCAGAGCAAATATCCTACTATACACTCCACTGTGATTACTCAGCTGCATTTATGAAAGAGCCATCTGTCACTAAATATTTGGTTGGAAAATGTTAAAATGCATAGAAAAATACGTGAGCATTTCATAAAAATGACAAACTTGCCATCTTAGGAACAGCCGAGTGAGGTATCAGAGCAAAAATAGACCACCAACTCCTTTAGCTTAGCCTTAGAGATGTTAATGCCTCAAAGATGTGATGCATTCACTGAAATACAAGGACATTGTGAACACTAGGCACTGGCCCAACATACTGTAATAATAAACACACTCAATGTAGACTGCGGCTAATAAACGACGGCAAAACGTACTAGTCCAAAAGAGAAAGAGCCACATCTGCATCTCTCCTCATCGCCCCCCTTCTCATGTTTGAGTGCTTTTCATCTCTTGGAAGGCGAAGCTGATGTTCACTTTAGTTTTCGCTCAGAGACGCTCGCTTTCCTTCTTAGCTCACTTGGCTTCCTCCGTGCGATTGATCTGTGTCTTTTTCCTTGGGCTTTCTGTTGAAACTCTGTTCTTTGTCTGTTCAGCCATGGTGGCTATCGCTGCTCATGCTAACTACTGGGTTGTTGTACTGTTTACTACAAACAACAGCTGTTGATGCTGCAGGAAACGCATCACTCCCTGTGGGTTTTTTTGTTTTTTTTTCCTGGAAAGACCTACCAGACACAGCAGCTTTAATGTGAAAGCTTTCAAGAACTGGCTGAAGGTTGAAACACTGTTGTATGGTGTTAATCGATGACAGAGAGTAGCAAAACTGACATTTATTTATATGAAAACATTGATAAAATACTTCAAGAACATTTGATAGTAAATTATACAGTACTGAAGAATGAGGATTGTCCCTTTAACTCATTATAGTCTCATTATACTATTATTTATATATTATATATTATATATACTCATTATATTATATTAACTCATTATATTCCTCAACATAATTTCAAACCGAGTGCCAACCTAGCAATCTTCATTATACTCTAATTAAGACTATATTACATGTACACCATTGGATGTATTCAAATGCTGTGATTTTCTAATGGTCTCAGCTGCCATAGATTTTATCATCTTCTTAGTGGTAATTAGCTGTTTAGTGTACTTGAATCCTTCTCCAGATGCAACCAGGGGATACGTGGGAGGCAGTGACTCGCTGTGGCGCGACGGGAGGTCCAACCCAAACAACACATTGTCTAGCAATTGAAACTATGCTGAAAGGGGAAAAATATAAAGTACATAAGATAACAGGCTGTAGGATTTTCAGATCTTTTATGTTCTTCTATTATTTTTGGCCTTTATAAGACACATATTTCCAAGCCTACTCTCAGATGTGACTCGGTGATGATAATGAGCAGCGAGATAATAAGCCTGGTGAGATAATGATACCATCCAAAGGCGCTAGGTTAGCAATGAGACCCCAACACATACAGTCGCTGAGCATCTAAATGTCATACTAACTTTGTGGCACTCTTTCTAATCTTTGTTTGGGTTGGTGCTATTCTAGGAGCTCTGTTTTCTTTTTTTTTTTTCATGGTTCCTGATGTCAGGAGGCAGCAAGTGGCGGCGCCGGCAGCCTATGGCAACACTTTCCTGTCTCCTAAACAACACCTGTGATTAAAGAGCAGGCTCCCTGCTTAATAAGCGCCTAATCCTGCTGCCCTTTTGGTCTGTCAGTCCAAACAGATGAGCTAGCAGGTCAGGGAGATTCATCAAGGCAGACTCACCGACCATTTTTATTGTAGTGGTTCAGCCAAACTCATCCCAGACCAAAGATGTGTGTGTGTGTGTGTCTGTGTGTGTGTCTGTGTGTGTGCCTGCATTCATGCATGCATGCATTTGATAGCCAACACTTGAGTAAAACGCAGCCAGCCATCTTTGTTTCCCCCAAGAAATCTAAGCCTTTTAAGCCTAACAGACATTTCACGGTCATACGAGCTCCTCATGATGGAGGAAAACAGTGAAAAAATATCCAGTGATGAGTGATAAGTTCAGAATGAGTGACAAGTTCAGACGCAGCCTGCAGGTTATCTCATCTCCAAACCACATTTGAGTGAAGTGAACAATTCTGCCATTGTCATTTTCTTGGTGGAAGCTTGAGGAGAGATTTGCCTTATTCCTCCTTGATTCAAGATAACGACACTTGTTTCTAGAAAATCCCTGAAACAAGTGAAGCTACATTGGAAAAAAGTGTCAATATCATCCTATTGACAGAATCTTCCACTTGTTTAATGAAATATTAGATTATAGAGGTCAATTTATTGTAGTGACTATTGATTTTTGATGTGGTGTTACTGTATGGTTTTATTGCATTCTTTTTTTCTTCTGTATTTTGTTTTGTTTGGGTCTCATGTAAGTTATCATTACTGGTTAAGTGTGTAGTTGTATGTCCTGTCTTTTGCTTGAAAACTGTTTTGTTCATTACAAAAAAGGAAAAAGACTCAATATGACATGAAACACCTTGTTAAAACTGATATTTCTTTTGCCGTGTTGATGTTTTCAGTGTGAAGAGGATTCCTGCAGTCAGAGCCCACAGTTAGACCAGGCTCTGTATCTGCTTGAGAGCCTTATAGCTCCTGGTTATATATCCAGCGTACATAAATCACCAGTGAAGCTAAAAGCACCCATTAGTCGCCCGGGAAGTTGACAGACATTGGCAATTGGTTGAAAGGGCAACTTAAGCAGGGTTTGATTGTCACGGGGATAATGTTCCATTTCTTTTGTTGCAGTGGGGTAAGCGACCTCTCGCCCCTCCAAGCCCCTCTCCTAAATCAGTTGCTGTGATGTGGATCACATTCCTGGCTGTTTACATTATCCCCTATCCCAGGCCCTGCCACCAGCCATTCACACCTGTCCCGTCACGTCCTAGAGAGGAAACTGTGATACATTTTCGGCATGGAACAGAAAGCTCTTTGTGTGTGGGGGGGGGGGGAGGGGGGGGAGGGGGGGAGGGGGGGTTAATGCACACACATTCACACAAATACAGAAATATGTGTGCACGCACTTACGCACAGCTGAGAGATGGCCCACACAAATTCACACAGAAACACATTTACACACAGCGAGAAACAATGAGACACACACACACACACACACACATTCGCACACACACTCAGCGGGCTGTCAAGCCGTCAGAGGAGTGAGTTATGGAGCTGGTGGATGTGTCTGAACACGGAGGGGAAGATTCCATTGCTGTAAGGAGTGATAAATGAGGGAGAGGTGAAGACTGGAAGCTCCTCAGTCCTGCTGAGGCTCCACGGTCGCTCGCTGCAGAGCAGCTCAGTAAAGCGGACATGTGCCATCACCTCGGGGCCGGGCTTCCTGTCTCACACAAATACAGGACATGGTGTTGTGTGAAAACCTCAAGCTCCAATTTTCAGGTTTCTATTTTTTTAGTTCTTTACTTGAATAGTGTTGACATTTACGTGCTGTGAAAGATTAATTTCTTCATTTTTAAAGTGGTAAGCCCCAAGATTTTTGTTTCTTTGTTTGGTATTTGTTTTTGTTTTTATTTTGGTAACTTTGGTGATAAGCAGACATTACTGTGGTGTTTTTGCTCTGTACTTCCCGGTGATCACTTCACAATAAAACAGTGTTGCCAGCACTGACGTCACTGGACTGACAGCACCTGCCAGACTCATAAACAAGCAAGCATGGGCTGTTCTACTAAGACTAGCAAAGCAATTACAACTAATGGACTATCAAATATGTCATAAAATGATGTTATGACTTAAGTTACCACATATGAATTACAGGCCATAGCCTCAAGTAAATACTCAACCCTTACTAATGTTACATCAACAACAGACAGCGACTGTTTGCAGTAACGTTAGCACTAGACCTACATTAGCACTTAGCCATAGAGGCACATGGGCCAACATAATAATAAACACACTTAATGTAGACTGCGACTAACAAACAACAACAACTCTACTTTTGGCTCAAACTCAAACCAAATTGCTTTCCTTCGTAGCATGCGTGCCCTCCTCTGTACAATTAATCTGTTAAGTTTTTCTGTTGATGCAGTTTGATTTTCTGTAGGTGGCGCTCTTTTCTTTGTCTGTATGCCATGGTGGCTATCGCTGCTCACGCTAACTACCCAGTTCTTCTTCTATTGATTCCAAACAAACTGTTGTTGCTGTTTCCGGAAACGTAAAACGCATCACTTCTTGTGCGCCAAAGGATTTTTTCCGGGAAAGAGCTACCAGACACCGGGTGTTTAGAGCAGCAAATGTAAAAGCTTTCATGAACTGGGTGTAGGTTGAATCACTGTTGTGTCATTTACAGTATATGAAAATGTCTTTATTTCCCACACACCCGCACACACACACAAACAAACACACACGCTCATTTTCCCTTTACAGCCATCCTCATATGCACACTTGCTCACATATGCTCACATGCGTCTTGTTGATACATAAACAGCGCCATACACACCTGTAACCGTATATTGCACGACCGTTAACTGTATGTGCTTTTCCTGTTTTCTTTTTCTCTCTTGCATTGTCTCCCTCTCTTCCACACACACACACACATAGATGCACACACACTTCACAGCCATCCATTAAACCACACACTCATCACAATCATCGCTGCCCACACACACACACCTCACACATCTCACAGCAGTGCACGCAACCCGCAGCACCGCCAATCCATTTCTCATCGTCTCCACTCAACACTGGGATATTGGACTAATGGGTCTAATAGTGCGCCCACTGCTATTGCAAGAATCACTGGATGTACTGAAGTAAGGGATGATCTGTGTGTGAAGAGGTGGAGAGGGGCGGCCGAGGGAGACAGAGACGGATAGAAAGAGAGGAGACCGGGAGACGGAGCGAGAAAAACAGATGGTGAGAGAAAGAGAAGAGGACAGACTTGAAATTGACATGCTGAGAGACGGCGTCTAAGAGAGGGAGAGGCAGGATGACAGGGCCAGACTGATAGGAACCAAAAGAAGAAGGGAAATGTGAAAGTGCATTGTACTGTAGTCACACAGAGCGGCTTAGTTGTCAGCAACTCCCAGTGTACAACCCAAACTTCAGCATCCTTTGATAGTGACATTTTCTTTTCTTTTTTTTTTTGTTTCCTTTGTCTCATCTCAAAGTAAGTGCTGTCGGCCAAAATGAAAGCGGCTGAGAATAGCTGAAAAAAAAAAAACAACATCTCACCAGTTGCACTCAAAAGAATACACTTGTCTGGTCGCACTCTTGTGTTCAAAAATGTGTATCCCCCAAGCTTGAGTGATTTAAGCGCATTCTTCCCACACGCTGTTATTACTGGTCCGACACTGAAATATTGCCCTCAAGATGGGAACATTTTCTCCACCTGCAGCTGAGTTATATTTTCGAAGATGAGTTGATATATTTTAGTCTGCCGCAGGGAAAAAATGTTTCGGTTCAGTTTTGCAAAAAAAATATTTTTTATGAAGCGCATATGCTTGTATGCACTGTAGAAAGCGATTATCGGGTTTGACTTATTGCAAAAATTACATTTCCACAATTGCACTCATTACTGGTTAAATTAGCACAGTAACCATTTCCTTTTGTCTCTAATAGCCGTGATTTAATAAATGCTAATTATCCTGAGGCTTGTGTAATGAAAGAAATGAAAGACAATAGCACTGATGGAGGGAAATACGAGTCTCTGAAAAGGAAAAAAAAAAGAGAGAAAAGGTTTTAATACTTAATGAATTAAGTTTAAAGGAAGAAATGGAATCATAGAGCATGGTTTCTGATTATGAAAGATACATTTACACCACTCATATATAATAGAAATAGATTTGTTTATCCTGTGAACTTGTGAATGTACCATTTTTTCCTTCCAAAACAGCATACTGCTATTTATAAATGTGTCAATGCAAACTTACAATTTGAATGCAAACAAGTCTGTGAGGATTGTCTCTCTCTGGCACCGGTCCCGTTCATTAAAGCCCATTTCACTTAAATCCTCCACGAGGCAAACAAGATTCAAGCACAATGCACAGAACTGGAAAAGCAGAAAACATCTGCAGCAACTTGTGATCTTTTTTTAACGCAGAAAAAAATACGATAAAACAAAAAAAAACATTTAAATGCCTTAAATCTTACAACTGAGTCACAAACAAACTCCTTCTTATGGGTGAATTATTCATGTGCGACTGACTTGATTGCTACAAGGGGCAAACACAGCAGTCTTTTTTTAACAAACCCCGCTCTATCTCATTCGGCTATGTTTTCTCTGTTTTGCCATGGAAGGTTCCAGATAAGGCTTCAGCTTCCCCTAATCAGCTAATGTTAGATCCCTTTAATTAGCCAGGCCTCTCCCATTTGATTTCTATCACTTCTAAAGTTTATGTGTCTATTTACCATTCCCCCATAGTAATGAACATATCAGTATTTACAATTATGCAGAGAGGTTCACGATGGGAGTAATTAATTAACTATATCTAATTAAAATGTGTTTCTTATGCTGCACTTAAAAGAGAGGGGAATCAAGATGTTTCCAGGGGTTTGATGATTTGACTGTGACTGTGTGTGTGTGTGTGTGTGTGTGTGTGTGTTTGCACCAGTGCAAGTGCCCGTGTGTATGCGAATGCATGTGTATAATTGGATTCTTGGGTGTGTGTGTGTGTGTGTGTGTGTGTGTGTGTCTCTCTGTTTGTGTGTCTCAGTTTCTCCAATAATGCTTCACTGATCTTTTTCAATTTTGTTTGATATATTCAAGTAAATATTCAGTTTGTTAGTGTCTTATCGGTTCATTCAGTTTAAGTCTGGGGAGACACACGGCATAATAGACTGAAAGGTTAGCTAGTCGAGCAGTGAGAGGCATGTTCCACTTGAGTCTCTACTTTAAATTGCTGGTATTCATCAACTTAAGTGATGAGTCCGCATGATGAATGGCCTCTCATTAATATCATTATGCTATTAGACTCCGTCTCTCTCTCTCTCCGCTCTACCCAGATAGGCACATATATGCTCACTTACACATGTATTGTGGGTGTCTCTCTGTCTCTCTCTCTTTCTTTCACGCCCTGCATTACTGTACTATATATTACCATTGTACTATATATTACTCTGCCATATATACACACGCATGACCAATAACATGTGTCTGTCTTTTTCTTTCTGTCTCTCTTTCTTTTTTGTTCTCTCTCCAGCCAGATATAGATATGCATTGTGTCTGTCTGCCCCTCTGATCCTCCCAACACACACACACACACACACACACAGATAGCACACCTATCGCAGTAGATTTATCCTCACCAGATATAACCCGGGAACCTCTCCCGCTCCGGCCGTCTTTCTGCTGGAGCGCTCGGAGCAGATGTTCTTGAACCCTAGCTGCCCATGGGCAGGATGATGCCTTATAATTATGGATATAAACAGATTGTGCACATGGTTTAACCTGCCATGGGTGATGAATGGTAGCCCAGTCCCGCTGCATTAACGTGCTGTGCCAGAACAGAGTCCTCCTGGCCACACCGGGTCAACAGCACGAGGAGGAATTAATGAGAGGGGCCATCCAAACAGCCTGGGTGTCCATCTGTCCAGCCGCTCTGCTTTTACATGTCACACATTTGTGAAGAAGGTACCAGTGTTGTACCAGTGGAGCTGCTCAGTGAGGTGCAAGCGTGTGTAAATGCAGGGTTATGATGGGCATCACTGCACAACAAGTATTCCCCGAGAAAGTCAAGGTAGAAAAAACTAGCAGTGAAAGTGAAGACAGCCAAGACCAAAACCAGAGGGCAAGATCAAGATCAGTCTTAGGGAAGACTAAAAGCTGTTCAAAACTAAGACCAGAACATGTTGACTCTTTTCCGCTACCAAGAATACAACAGTAATCTGTGGAAAATGAAATATTAATGTTATACCAAAATGACATATTGATTTTTTAATTGGAATTAATACATTTTATAGTCCATAGACTCACAGCAGTGTCAGATAAAATGTCTACATCTCTGTTCTGTACATAAATCCTTGTGGATTTCTGGGAGCCATCTGTGCTCTATACAATTGTGTATTTTTCCCCAGAAACCTTGTGAGGGTATATTTATCAGATTCTCAGAAAAAAACAGTTGTACCTTTGCTTCAGCTTTATTATGGTATTATGAGTATTTATTGAAAATTGGAGGCTGTTAGGCTGTGAAAATAGATGTTGAAAACACACAAACACACAGCAGGCACTGCAAGGTAAACTCTCCATCACAAAGAGCGGCCATGAAGTCCGTTCAGGAACCGGGGATGAGCAATATTGCAAGATGAGAGAATATGGGTTGGCAAGAGGAATAACGTTAGAGTGAATATAAGGAACCACAGTGTAATGGATGTCATACTGCTAGTCATAATTGTCCATCTACACTGTCTCAAAATGTTGCTGGTGTGCAGCCTGCAGGGTGCTACAATAGACACCAGAAAAAAATTATAAAATTCAGAAAGAAACCATACCAAAAACTAATGAATTTAATGGAAAAATTGACCTGCACCTCTCTTCTTGAAAACGGAAATGGAAGTTATTCGTGATTATGGGCAGCTGTGGTTTGCTCAACAATTCCCTCACTGTAATCTCCACTGGCAGTGCGCTGAAAAGATTCTGTTTGAATCCAACAGCCAACAGCATTGTCTGGTCTTTATTAACAGTCTGAGGATAGTCTGTACGCCGAACCATTGCTTCCCTCCTCATCTAATATTCGGCCTGAGGTTCTGTGGCATTCCTCGGGGCATGTGCCTGACATTTGGAAGTAGACTCTTATAGATAGAGTAATAATGTCACGGGGGTTGCGGGTGTATTTTTGTCTGAAAAACACTGAGAAACAACAGACAGACAGGCGTTTTCTAATGCGGAGAATGATTTAATCCGCTGAGACGGACGGCTGAGCGACGGAAATAACCTTGGATAGAAAATTAGATTTTCTGTTTTCTTAAACCAGGAAAAAACTATCCATCCAGCGCAGTTAAGCGTTTTACTTGCACAAAAATCATTTTCACATGATCTAGAGACACTCAAATCGAGCCCACTGTTTCTCAAAGCCAAGACTTGCGGAAAATCCATTCACAGTACTTGTACAAACATGATTTCCACATGATCCTGAGATCCACTATGTGTAAAGCTGCACCGGTCTCTCACTGCTAAAACCATGAGAACAGGCGACACATGTGGAAAACTCAATACCTTCATGCTCCACCGGACAAGATTTATTTCTTACTGCTATATTTTCCCACCTGAGTAACAGTATCGAGGCAGCAAGGCTGTTGCGAAGCAGGTGGCTATACAGTACAGTAGGACTGTGCATGAGAGCGTGTGTGTGTTTGTGTGTGTGTGTAGGTGCGTGTGTGTGTGTGTGCGTGCCTGCGCAAACAGACTTGTGGGTCTATGTGGGTGTTCCTGCGCATGTACAGGTATTGTGTGTGGGTGTGTGTGAGCACGAATGTCTGTACAGGCTTGCATGTCCTTGTGTATATATGTGTGTGTATGTGTGTGTGTGTGTGTGTGTGCGTGTATATGGCATGCACAAAGTGTGACGGATAAAAATGTGCACATGTTGCTGTCAGTAGGGGTTGATGGATGGGGTGGAACATCGTTTATTGACACAACACCTTTATGTTTCACAAGGCCATCCGTCATAGAGAATGCCCATATGCTACTTTAGGCATGACCAGCAGTTCACACACACACACACACAAACACACACCACACACACACAGCCCCCACACCAGTCCCCAGTGGTTTTATACATTTCCTCCCAATAGTCATGACCTTCACCCACTGCCACACCGTTCTGATTTCTCTCCGTGACTGAGAAGGTAGGAGGCAGAGGTTTTCACAATGGAGGTCTCTCAGCTCCAAAAGAACTACGGCACATATACATTTCCAAAGGACAGTTGCTGCTGAGATCACCAGCCATGTCGGTGTCTGGCAAGAGCTTAAAATGCCAGGGAAAATGTCCGCACAATAGGGACCATTTCTGAATTGCTGGACCTTACTGAGCAAAGTCATGCTGCTCATTGTCCTAGATGAACACTGAAATTTCAGCATTCAAGGTCCTGGTTTTTAGAATGCACCAGTTTGTGCATCTCAATATATATATATTTTTTTTTACCCAGGGAAAGTCGACATGAAGCATGCTATTTCCAGCAACGCCCTGCTTCACATTCATACGGCACCGCACTGTCACACCCTGGGAGCTGCCCAGCACAACCACAGTCTTCCGCTGCGTAGTTCCACTGGAGCAGTTGGGGGTTAAATGCCGTGCTCAAAGTGCACCTCCACAGTAGCTGACGGTGCTCATTCACTTCCCCCACACACATTTCCCCAGCTGGTCCAGGGGGTTTGAACCGGAGGCCTTCTGGTCACAAGCCAGCTTCTCTGACTTCTATGCTGCTGCCTCCTGAACAGCACATTTTCTGACAAATCAAAAGTGCAACTAAGGTTCAGTTAAAGAAAGGTTAGTGCCAAAGCCTCTGGTCGCCATATTGCAACCAACTCTGCAAAGACACTGATAGTAAAAGTAATGTATATACATATGCTTCAAGTCTTTAAATACATATAAATTTTACTTGGTCCTAGCTCGCATTTTTCAAACTTATGTCAACAGGGGAAGATAGGAGAAGGGAGATCAGTCGTAACCTTTGCTCACTATAGCTGTGCTCATGTTATTTTCCTTGGCTCCCGACAACTCCGTCTCCCCATTCCTGGAATCAAATATACACTCCAAACAGACAGCCTCGGATCCTTTCTCAGTCTCAAATCTACAAATCTATTACAAAAAAAAGTTGTTTTTTTATTCTGAAAGTAAAAGCAGCTTTTCCGCCTTGTTTATTTTGTTTCTGTGTGTGTGCGTGTGCGTGTGCGTGTGCGTGTGCGTGTGGGGGCAACTTCCTTGTACAGTACAGATAAAAACAACTTTATAATTCAAAACCAATTCATATCGGGTAAAGTATGTATGTATATGGGTTATGACAGCGGTATACAGCATTGTATCAGATTAAAAAATGGGCCACACTTGAATTTCTACCAACCGGGTTGTCTCATCTCGCCCTCCCTTACTCTCAGCAGCTTGTCCTGATGATCTGAAGATCATGTGATCGGCACAGATGCCATATCAACATGATGGATTGCGTTTTGCTGCTCACACTGCTCCATGCCCCTGTAGGAGAAAACAGAAACACAAGGAGAGGAAATGAGGGAGGTATGAGATGGGTGGGAGGTTTGGAGGAGGAGGGAGGGAGGGAGGGAGGGAGAAAAGTGGGGTGCTGTCGCGCTTCCAAGCTAGTGAGCCTTGCCTTCCTCAGCAGTGACACATACTTGGGCTCTTCCTCCTCTCCTCGCCGTGGTGTCCTCATTACCGTTAATATGAGGCTGGTGGCAGGGGCCTGTGGCAGCGACTGGGGCTCTCTGGGGAGTAATGATGGGGGCCGGGGGCCAAGGGCCCCAGGAGGGAGGTTTGTTGGTGGTGATTCCTTGCTACTTATGTAGAGGCCACAGAGGTCAACGTCTCTCTCTCTCTCATACACTCACACACTCTCTCACACACACACACACACACACACTCAGACAGCTGCAGCTCGCTCGATTCTCTGTTTGCCCTTGGGAGAAAAATGGGAAGAGAGAAGCAAACAGCAGGGAGTGTTTGCCCGAGCGTACACCACACCCCATCCATCTCCGAGCTCCCTCACTCTCTCACTCGCTTTCTTCCCCTGCCGAGAAGACACAATCATTCCTCCCTCTCTTCTCTCCCTCCATCCCCCCAGGTGTATTGGTCCAGTCGCGGTTCAGTGCAGATATAATCCTTTAACGCCTCTAAATGATCCAGAGGTTGAGTGCTCCTCCTGGTTGCCAATGGGACCTGCTGGGCTCACACCTGCTGGAGCAGGTTAAGATAAATGCCAGCGGCCAGTTGGGCATCTGGCCCTGCATTAATATTTAACAGCCTTACTCTCATCTCCCCCACTCTGAAGGTGTGAAGGTGCCAAACCCCAAAGACATATCGCAGGTTAATATGGATTTGTGCAAACCGGGGAAATGGAAGAGCAGCGATAGCATAGCGAGATTCAGCCTGCATGCTAAATCTGTGGCTGCCCACATGCACTGGGGTGAACTTTAATTCTAGAGACAAAGAAAATACACCTGCATGTGTGGCTCTCAGAGCAATTATTTGAGCATTATGTGGTTTTACGCAGCACAGCTTCTGAATCTGAGATCGATTCTGTTCATTTGTGTCTGGCTGTTTGAATGGATTCTCAGGTTTCATTTCATTAGATTGCCGACTAAAAGCGGAGGAGTGTTTTGTCAGAATATCTTACCCTCGCCTTTGCTGTCTGGCTGACTTTTTGGCTTAACAGACCAAATCTTGGGTATTTCTTTTGTGTTAAGGTTAAGTGCGTGACAGTCAGTCTCTTTAGAAAGTAGAAAAAAGTTGTTAAGCAAGTATCACTAGAATGTGAATTGTTAAGAATCCAATCTGACAGTTTCAACTTCACTCAGGTCAACTTGTCACTTTAAATCATCTGGTTGCTGGATGTACCTAATAGCCATTACAGCCAAGAACGATTTTGACCTCTCTAAGAGGGTTAAACGGCTCACATTTTTCCTTAAGAAGATCCCTGAGAAACAGCTGTAACAATGATCAGGTGCTGCTGACCTGTAAACCTAACCCTTGTTAAATTATGAAGCTGGCAGATTATGCTCAGCCATAGGAAACATGATGTACCTTCTGTTTAATGCATGTGCATCTGACACGTGCAGTTCTCATGACAGATTATTGCATTACTAAAACTGTGTAATTAATGTCTTTACAGCACCACGGAAGCTAAATTTAGCGTGTAGATTTAAATCTATAGTGTTAATCCATGACAATGATTATAAACTATCATGTTATGACAGCTAATCAAGACTTTTTGGTGTGTCTTTTGTACAGCTCATACATGTGATGTGATTTATAACTGCTGCCGTATGACATCATCCGGATAGATAGGCTGGTTCATGCGTCAGCAGGGTAAAAGCAGATGCATCAAGCTAGCTGTGTGAGTTCGATTAGACATTATCATCCCACCTCACTAGGGGGACCGGAGCATGAAAACCTCGAGACGCGACATCAGGTCAACCCAACCTCTTTACCCTCCATTTCTCCCTGTAGGCGGGAAGCCATTTTCACTCAGCGGTGCTGTTTGTCGCTACGCATAACCTTAACTGCTGAGGGAGCTTTAAAAAATAAGGGAAATTAGAAAGAATAGAGCAAAATGCTGGAGAGTAAATGGGTGGAAGATTTTTTGAATGTGAGCGCTTGTACGACCGCTTTAGGCTGTCATCAAAACAGATTCTTATCGTTTTATGGGTTGCTGATGGTGTAAAGGCTCCAAATAAGAAATCAGCCCTCTGTACACACCCCCGGCTTTCTAATAGAGACAGCTGGGTGCATATCTAGGCCAGGGGCAAGGAGGGGGTTTCTTTTTTTTGTCTGTGCTCTCATAGCAATACGTTTCTTTCGCACCGGTTGAGCTGATAGCAGAAACCTCAGGGGTGCCTTTTAGCGCCGCATCACAGTTTTCCTCCTCTGCCTTTTGCCTGTCTGTGGCCTTTCATGCAAAAGCAATATCGGCTCATCCCAGGGTAATGGGTAACAGCCTCAGAGCCAGCCGAGATTGAGATCACTTTGAATTATTAATATTCATCTCCACAAAGGGGCAAGCAGGGCGGGACTCCCACTCTTCAACAGAGCAGAGTGTTCAGACTGTCACCGAGCCAGTGTCAACAACAGGAGTCAAGCCGTGTACTCTCACACACACACACAGACACACACACACACACCGTACACGAACACACTCACAGGCATAACCATGTGCACACACAGACACACATAATAGGCACATGCATGGATGACCTTCCATACCCACATGCACACTTCTTACAAATGGAAGCACAAACAGAATGGCACACACACACAAACAGACAACATTTTACTGTCAAATGGAGTTGGGGTGGGGTGGGGAGGGGGGGGGTCCCTGAGGACTGTGGGCTCCCCTCCGTGCACACAGCCCCATTTCCTCAGAGCAGCTGCAAAACCACAGCCAGAATAGGGGACAATCCAAGCCGCATGCAGCACCAGAACCATATTTCTCCATAGGGTTTTTATTATGGGCCTTCATGTACGGACCCGCGTCCTTCCTCATAGCAGATCCTATTAATCAGTAAGCCCAGAAATTATCATCAACAGCGCTTGATTTAGAGCAAGCACTTCGCTGCTTTACAATCTCTGTTGTTGTAAACGATGGAAAATTGATGGCGCTTATTCAATATTTCCTAGAAGTTTCAAGCAGTGAATGTAGAACTGACATTTACATTAGCTGGGAGTGAGGTTTTTTTTTTTTCTCACTCTGTCTCTCTGCTTATTTACAACTCTGGTAACCTTGGTTCTCATCACCTTCAAGCACTTTAAGACATTGCAATTTTTTTTTTTCCTTTCCCATGCTGAATATACAGCCTATCCCAGGTACATAACTAATGGTAACTGCTGTGGTGCGGCCTCAAATCCCAAAGCATGAATATATTGTTCTAAATAGCATGTGTGCATGCACTGAAATACAAATGCAAATGTAAATACTTAAGATTCATGACTCATTCAGGCCTTAAACAGGAGAATTTACTCGTAACTTCCATGCCCACCCTCTACTCCATGTGGTATCGGCTATTACAGGCTCCATGTTTCTACACATGATTTATTTTGAGTTATATGTTGTTCTACCCGGGAAATATTGGACGGCATACTGGGAACCGTGGAAACCTGATCTGGGTAGTGGTGGATCACATTGACTTTGTATGTGTGTGTGTGCTTGTGTGCGCTTGTGCGTGTGTGTATCAGCGTACAGGGGGGCTGACTTTAATGGGAGGATGAAGGTGCGGTCAGTGAAAGTTGACCAGTTGCCAGGTCAGGATGTTTCCCGGTGGAGGCGGTTGACTCTTTTTGTATGTCTGCCTTTCAGTATGATTGCACAAACAGATGGGAGCTGACATCCTAACATCAACAGGAAACACTCTCGGCTTATTCTCTGCAGGGATATGACATCAGCAGGCACAGGAAAGTCCTGCTTCATCTCTGTGGGGATACTCATGGTCGGTGCATTTCGGGCCAAAGGAATGTCATTGAAGCCTGTCCCTTACCTGCATGGATCTAGAAATACAATGGGCCTCATGCATGAATTATCCTCGTAAACACATGGGACGTTAAATCCCTTATGGAGATTTGGTTTTCAGCAATATCTGCACAAAATATACACTTGTGTGGAAATTTTGTATAATACAGCTGCTTTTAATATGACAGCATTGAATGTACAGTTTAAGTTTAAATTTAAGAATTATATAAGAAGAGGCAATTCTAGGACTTTTTAAATGGGGGGAACAAGGATGGCCACTAACTTGGGGGTCCGAGAACTATAAGTGTAAAACCAAGGTTATAATGCAATATAGTCAGATTGTTTTTAAGTAACAATTACTTAAAAACAATCTGACTATATTGACTCAAGCTTGAGCAAATAAGTTACAAATTGCTCCATACAGGACAAAGTTTCTGTTACTGTAAGGACTCATTTGACTTGTACTGTCCAATGATTATTTGGGTGAAAGATAGAGCCTGAACTGGACTGCGAAATATCTGGAAAAAAATGAAACACCTGTCACAATCTTCAGCACTTCTCTCCATCAAAAAGGACGCCTTGGTCACTTAAAACAACGCAACCTTACATTTCAGGTGTCAGAGTTAAACAGCCAATGATGTACAAGAGAATTTGGGGTAGCACCGAGGGTGGCCAATCAGATCCGCCCCTGGATATAAGAGTGATCTTTTGGATGGTCATATCTACCAGCCATCACGTGCAAATTAACATTTGTATTGGAGAACGTGAAAGGAATGATTCAGAAATGCTGTAGAATATAAACTGTGTCTCCTCACATCCAGTAAAAGCCACATTATTGGTCAATTTATCCCCCCAAGCCAAGTTGATCTAAGAGGCCATTCTACATTACTGGCATGTCACACTGTGTATCTCCCCAGTACCATCCAACACAACCCCATGCGTTGTCATCTCACGATGCCGGCATGCAGATGTCATAAGTCACTGTCCTCCCCATATGAGTCCTACTATTGTCTCTGAGACGGCATGCAGCCTCCGTATCATCCGTGACAGCATGTTTCCCACAGCAGCTCTGTTGTCACCCGCAGTTGGCATGTGTAGAACGAGGCGTGGAGCCTGCTTCAGAAATTATGCATGTTCGACTGGAGCGTCCCGAAGATGTCAGCGAAGGCAGAGGGAGTGTTCAACATGCCTGCCATTGCTGACACTAGTGGGACAGGTTTAATGTATCCACCTGCCAGGCGGCAATATGCCATACACTCAGCAATCACTCAATCATCGCCCCGGCGTGCCAGATGGTATCACCTATGATAAAGCTGATAGACTGCCTGGCACCCGCCAAAAGTTTGGGGGTTTGAGATGGTGTGTGAAAACTCATAACAGCAAACACACTGAAACAGTAGACTAGTTTAAATGTAGGAGTAAAATGTTCTCTTCACGTTGAAAATGAAGATCTCACTGTGCTTTCATGCATTTATATTTTATTTTCAGGACGCTGTTTTTGTTTCCAGTCAAGCCAAAGAGAAACAGTGGAAAGAGCCTTCAGTATAGAAGCTCTGTCAGTCTGAGGAACGGCTCCTAAATGCTGGTTTGCTGAACAGATGCCTATTGTCGTGCCGTGGGCGGTAATGAATTAAAACACAATGTTCTCTCCTGCAGGTTAATTGTGCTGATTTGAGTGAAAAGGGGGAACGTTTTTAGTGGCGCACAAGAGCTCACAACGCTTTTTATTACTACTATATTTTCCAGAACATTAATTCTGTGGATTTTCTTTTTTATATATGAAGTGAAACCAGAGAGGATACAGTATACAGCGCTGTGTGAAAGTCATTTGGTAATGAGAGGTCATAAATAACTCGGATGACAAGGGCCAAAGCGATTTTGGCTGAGGATACATTTACATAGCTTGGGAGCTGGATTTTTTTTTTTTCTCACAAATTAATTTTGATCATAAGCCTTCTAGTATTGCCGGTGTGTTTATACTCTTAAAGTTTTTAGAAGTTACATTTCATCATGTCCTGCGGTAGTACTGTGGTAATATGAATAATTGGTCCCATTGCACGTGGGTACTACCCGGGTGAGCGTTGCATATTTATAAGTGTGTGATGTCTTTCAGGAGAAAAAAAAAAAAAAAAGTAACATGGTGAAAGCATTAAAACACAGTAGGAAGGAGCACAGAGGAGATCTGTTTGTCTCTGTGTATCGTACAAACACTTATTTCCAAGGGACATCTCTGAAGGGCACACTAGACTGATGTTCTCCCCGGTATCTGTCATGTTGTAGCATACTCATCGACTATGAAAAGAAGCTGTGAAAACAAACAGCAGCTTACAGAGTGTCACATCTGACATTGATCTAGCAGCCCCCACGGAGCATCCGCAAAAACCATTTCTTCTCAGGGAAATGGGGAATTTTACAGGCATCAGGAACCAAAACAAATCCTGGCGACGCTAAAGACACCTCTCAAACCCATTGTCAATGCCATTACCGCTCCACGTTTCATTTTCTATATATTATGCAGGAGTCGTCTTTCCTATCTGTTGGACCCGGGCCAAACACATATTTGAGATCTCCCAATGTACACCTTGGGTCATTTCATATTCATGGTTGAGATGATTTGCTTTAGCGCCCCCGCTGAAAGCACTTAAACACTTTCCGTTCAGTGAGACACTTCCCAGTGAATGGTAAGGCCACACTGCATGGGTTGTGTTGTGCTTGGCATCAAGGAGGCTTTGAAAATGGCAATCACTGCAAAGGTAAATCCCCTGAGAGGTAATTAACTCACACATATGCAGTAGTTTTAGTAAGGAGCTGCCCAACTACTGAAAAGTATCCAAGGCAGAAGGACACTAAAAACGGGTTGTTTTGGACAACAAACAGCCTACTCTCAGCTTCCTCTCTCATTTATCTCTTTTATATCCCAGAGTTCCTTGCGTTCCTTCTTTGTTGACATCAAGTGAACTGCCTGACTCCTGCAATGTATACATTTAACCATTCACATAACACAGTATATACAATATGTATAATCTATTTATATTCCCCTCATTCCAAGGCTACTGATGCAGTATGTCAGTGATAGTGATGTTTGGACAGCTCACACATTTTTGTCCCTGAAAGAAAGCGTAGTCTTTGCTGCAATAATACAAACAAATAATACACTGCAAAAATACAATATTTCTATAGCACGATTTGTGTAAACGTCTAACTGCTAACCTCACCTATTCAGCACTACAGAGAAATCATCAATACAATGCAGACACAGAAAAACACACTCAAAAGCACACTCGAGACCCACCATGTTTACTCTGTTACGTTTCAAGGTCACGCCTTACTGTAAGATAGAGCAAGTTAAGCAGAACCTATAGAAATACATCATGTCTCCTTTACAGATAAGGTACGCAGCGGTGTGGCTGGGCGCGTAACCTTGTCACGGCGACAGGATAATTCATACAACGGAACATCACATGCATGAACAGACGTTTCCACCCAAACGCATGACATGACCGAGCTTTCTATGAATTTCAAACATGAGCCATAACCCAGTCCTTGGGGGGGGGGGGGGGGGGGGGGGGGGCATTTAAAAATCAGGGAAAAGTCAAAGTCATAAATTCCAAAATTAATAAGACACACCTGGCTGAGTCACGTGTCGGGCCTTGGCAGGCTGTTCCTGGCTTTAAGTGACGGAGAATTGAGGTCTCAGTGGAATCCGCCATTGGACGTGTGGCAATAACCCACCGAGGCAATAGCTTATTATCTGCTCCCAGACAGTGTTTCTCCCTACTGGTTGCCCCCAATGACCATGGCTGTTTGTCTGTCAGCCTGACTGTCTGTCTCATATCTCCTCCGTTCAGCCGCCTCAATGATACAATTCTCCCTCCCTCGCTCTCTCTGGTGTCACACATCCTTGGGGAGAGGAGAAGCAGAGGAGAGGGGAAAAGCTCTCCGTCCCAGGGAGTTATATCACACTTTAAGTGGCATTTTAGCATGATACTTGATCAGCCAAATATCATTATGAGCTTTTCATCTCATCCATAATTCACCTGCGGGGGAGTGTGCTAAGAATAGCCGCCTTTCTGTGCTTACGCAGGAGCGAGAGAGTGAGAGAAAGCGAGAGTGAAAGAGAGAGACGGAGCGAGGAAAGAGATGAAATGACGTGGATGTGAAATAGGTACAGCGCATGGCGCAGTATCTTTTGGTGGTGTACGGTAGCCTGCATATCCCATTATTCTTATTCATCATACTAAGATAGCTAGCGGGTCATGTTTCCCTTTTTAAATGGAAAACAGGAGAATGGGAGCTCCGCCGAACCCATCTCCGCCCTCCTTCCTCCCACTCCATTGTGTCATTTTTTGGCCTTATCACTCAGGAAATAAACAATTAGACAGATATAGATGGGGAATATTCATTACGTGTCCCATGACATTGTCCTGTCCTTCCCCTTCGGCTCTTGGTCAGCCAATGTCCCATCCCTCTGTTCAGCCAAATTCATATCTCATATACACACTGTTCTGCAGGATGTGACTTTTGTGAACTCTGATGTACACAGAGGTTTTTTTTTTTTTATATCCAACAGCGTCTATTTAATCAGCAGCCAAGTCTGCGTATGTGAAGGCAGACAGGCTGTAACGATGAGACGGGGAGAGACAGCTTGGCCCCTCCGGGCCGCTCTGTTTTTGTCCACTCAGACGCTCCCCTTCCAGGGTGGCGAGATGGACATATCTTACCATTAATCTGTTTGGACGAGACGTCAGTCTAAAGATGACACGTCGCTCCTCTCAAGGCTTGGGAAAGTCCGACAAGGGCTCTCAGACATGCCAGTGGGTGAGAAATCAAACTCCCAAACGTCTTTGGCCTTTTTCTGTTCCTGCCAAGAGGCACGGAGACCTTCTTTGAGTAATACTGGCTATTTTTACAGAGCCAAAATGGCTGACATTTGACCTGAATGAAAATGCATATATTTTCTGAGTGTCGCAGTGTTGGCTGAGGAGTCATCCTCAGACTATACAGCCCTCTCATCATCTTGCAATGTCTGAATCAGCGCAGAAAGGCCATCGACTAACCACACTCCATTATAAACTCCTCTCCCAGTGCAATTCTCACATTCCAACAGCTGAGCGGGTGAAAGTGTCAGATTGTTCCCCATGCAAATGGGATGGAAAGAGGAAGAGGTAGTCTCTGAATGGGCCTGTCTCTCCTCCCTGATGGAAAATAAATAATGAAAGATCGGGAGTGGATGAGAAGGTTTAGGGAGTCGGTTAGTGAGGGGGGTGAGAGTCGCCCAGTCACTGCTTAATTCATGCATACCGGGGACATAATGTGACAGTAATGCAATTTGTTCTGGGCCAAAAGCCCAGTCGCACTTATCTAACAGTTACAGACTTGATTTGTCTTTTTACCCCTCCTCTCAGGCCACCATGCATTAAAAAGGCCTTTAATGCTTCTCGCCAGGTTGGAGGACGAAGCCCTTATTAGATGTGACTGCATGATAATGAAACGGCGTAATGCAATGTCAGAGCAGTTGACACGACACAAAAGGCTAAGGCTGGTGAAATTCCTAATCAGCTCAAAATGTCACAGGGCTCACCTTGGGTCTGAATCACAGCCCGCGGGCAGATTAGTTCTCCACATCGACGTCAACCTCAAGGATGCCTCTCCTCTTTGGCCTGTCTGGAAAGTCAGTCTGACTCTTGACTTACTCCCCTTTTCTCTGTCTCCCACTTTCTCTCTCTCTCTCCTTGACATTATTATCATAAGAGCTCTCTCAAGGGATGCGACATTTAATAGAAGGAACAGTGCAACCTTGATGTTTTGGCAATATTGTTCTCATCTTTCATGCCGTTAAAGCCTGTTGAATCGAACTGCACTGCAAAAAAATCTCCCTCTTAACAAGTCGTTTTGTCTATTATTGAGTCCTAAAATCACAATTTTCTTAAAATAGGTGAAAAAATCTGCCAGTGGCGTTATAAAACAAATGATAATTTCACTTGTTTCCAATGCAAATCAACTTGTTTGTCATTTTCTTGATAGCAGTGCCTTATCTGCCTTATTCTGAACTGATTTCTAGAAAATTCCTGAAACAAGTGAAGCTGTATTGGAAACAAGTGGAGTTATTTCATCTCATTGGCAGAATATTTCTCTTGGTTTAAGAAAAATGAGATTTCTAAGGCTGAATATGAGACTAAATGACTTGGTGGATGTTCTTTGCAGTGTGAATCATACAGCATACTGTACAATCAAACCACTTGTATGTATCCTCCTCTCTCAACACAATATTTTTTTTGATGTTGAATCTCTTCTTGATTTGCATACTGTTTTGTAGTTATTAACAACACCAGTGTGAGTTTTTAACAAAACTGATGACCAGAGACCAGAGATATTTCAATTATGCCGTAATAACTTTCTTTGTGTTCAACAGTTCAGAGGCATCCCAGAGGAAATAGTCCAGCAAGAGATTTAAGCAATTTGCACTAATTCAACATGCCTTCTGTTTTGTTGTATAGCGTTTGCCTTAGGGATGAATTCAGTTTGTAGATATCCCCCCCCCCCCCTTTTTTTCTTCCACAATAGGAATCCCTGAAAAATATTTGATCAAGTGATCATATTATATTTTTTTAGACATTCACGCTAAAGTAACAACTAGACAATTCACAATGAAAGCTACTGTAGAAGCCAGTCCACTTTTGACTCCAACGCTGTACTGTAATAGAATATCATGTTATCACACTGCACAAGCATGGGCTGTTTATTTTTGTCACACTGGTCCCTCAGACCCAATTCATGTCCATGGTGTCACTGCAGCGCCACAACACACCTCATTAAGTACCGAATCTGGATCTGGGTATTTGTCTGCTTACGCTTCTGTGCCCAGTCTAGTCATGCTGAGGCAGAACAGAAAGCCAGCACACTTTGCAAGTCTAGTGCAGCATTTTCACTGACCCGCTGCAGTTGCTGTGAAACTAATTTCAGGGTAAGAGTTAGGAAAACATATTTCTGAATGGAGGAAACACCAGTGCCACTCGGTTTTTGAAAGTTACAAGGATATTTTAGTCATACTGTAGAAGGGGTGGTCATTTTCTATTTACAGTGGAGAGATTGTCCAACAAAACCATTAAACAACAAAGTCCCAGCAAAACAGCCTCTATGATTACTGCTTTTTATATTCTTTTAATTAATCATTCCATAAGAAGAACTCTGATGTTCTCTTGTGGGTTAAGAAAACATATTCAACATAGAATGGCTTCAAACAGCTTTAGAGAGCTGTGCCTTTGCTTTGGTTATTGTGAAAGAGAGCAGAAGAGAAAGAAGGAACGTTTACCCGTTACTTTACATTTGTCAACAGGACAGCATGTTCCTCTGTGCACCTGACCAGAAAACCCAAATTAAATACCAGCCATCCAGGCACGCTCCCTCATCAGAAACCTCTGTATCCCATAGAATTAACCAGAGCAAATTGAATTTATAGCAAAAAAGAGAGTCAGATAATTTGACATCCTACCTCTGCTATTGAAATAGATTTAAAAAATGCAAATCTTTCCAGAGCTATTGCAAAGAGGTCCGTCCCAAAAGGATAGCAGAGGCATAGCTAAGAGAAGGGCCAGGGTGTAATTGAAGCTGCACACTGGGGAGCTGTGCAGTCCGGAGCAGAGTCTTAATTTCACAAAGCACTGGCCTTGCAGCAGTTTCCTCCCTGATTGATACTGCTATTGGACCGGTCTGGTTAGCCAGTGGAAACCACCATAAATTCAAGACCCACTTTATCGTTAAGCTTAGTAGCCCGGGAAATAAAATTAGCTGTGTCCAATTTTGGAAGGGGCGCATAAAACTATAAATTACAATTTACAGTGGGTGATAAATGAACAAAAATGGAATTAAAAGAAGAAATACATCTTGGCTGATTTTATTTATGAGGCTTTTTGTGTATTTACAGAGCAGCATTTACTAATACCATCTTCATTGTGATATGATAATTAAACAGTTATTGCTTGTGCGTTATTCAGGCAATTTGCTTTTGTTGTCAGCACATAAAGTCAGCATGTAAGTACCGTCTTAACTCTGTTGCACATGCCAAAGGGCCCATCACAGTAAAATGACTAATGACCAGGCCCTTTTGCCGTGTTTTTCCTGCCTGTATATATAGCACAGGCCCCGCGGTTTGTCGAGGGCAGGGATAGCTGTAGCTGTGGCTCCGGCGAGGGAGAAACAGCTACTATTCTTAATGTCAAATGAACATCTAACGATACTTTATCACTTTTGACTGTTCCTTATTGCTAAATCTTGAGTAGCCTGGCTGTGTTCCCCTTTCCCCTCTCAGACTGTGTTCGGCTTGAACCGGAGCCATGCTGAGGAGGGAGCAAGGACCGAGGCAAAATAAATGACGTGTCCTACATTTCCCTGTTTAGGTATGTTTTCACAAAGCCCTTTGTGTGTGTGTGTGTGTGTGTGCGTCTCTGCTTGTGTGTGCATGTTTGTGTGTCTGCGTCTAAGTGTGTGTGTGTGTGTCAGCAGAGCTATGTCTGTCTGCTCGCTCGGTATCCTCCCTCGGCAGACGGGGCCTTCTCACTCACCAACATGTGTTTCTGATTACAACCCCTGCATTCCTCTCTCCCCTATTGGCTGCTGGAAGGTCACATGCCTCTGTGAGTGCTGGCGACGGTGCGGTATTCCATGAAGCCACGACGCACTCTGTGTGATGAAGCTTCCCGTGCCCGTCCGTCCGTCCGTCCATTTGTCTATCAGAGGAAGCTCCATTGTTAACAGATGGTAATGTAATAAGCCGACCCCTTGACCCCAAAGTATCTGCCATGCAACCTCCTCTCCGTGCTGGATGATATGTTAAGTGTGTCCCGGACAGCTTGTCAACAAACACATAGGGGAAGCCAATAAATGGCGCACGCTGCGGTTGTTTTAACCCCTGCAGGGCACAGCACATTAATCACAGTTAAGGCAGAGATGATGATGAGGTGTTTGGTGGTCGACTCCAAATAGCTGGTAAGGGAGATGCAGTGTATGGAGGTGCCTCGCTGTTTTTCCTGTCCTGAATACAAACAGTTGTCTGGCAGATGCAGCACAGGCCACGTAGCCATACTACAGTAGCAACAGATTGTACTGGTGTGTGTGTGTGCGCGTGTATCCACATGCGTACATATGTTTGTAGAAATGATTAAAGCCATCTTCTCTTCTGATAATCGTCTGAGTTTTATTGACCTGTTAAATCACTTCCAGTGCACTGTGTAACACATGAGGGTTAGTAATTTCACATCAGAGAATTTAATTTCCTATTATTTATTTTGACTTGAGGAATTAGTCATCTAGTTCATGCAATTCTGACACTACAACTGCAGTGACATTTAGCAGAGCAATTATTTTCAGATCGTGTGCTACATACGGGCGTGATGGAAATGAGCTGATCAACATCCCAGCGATGTCCGGTACTTAAGTCATGCCAAAAAGATAAACCACGCCAAGCAGTTCAGTGGCGAAGGCACTTCAGAGCAAAAAAACAAAAAAGATGCAGGTAGTATTTTGCCTTTCTCCACACGATACCTGCCAGGGTCGCACGTTCCTCGTGGCGTTTGGCATTCCAGGCGAGGCCAGATTCCTTTACCAGGCAGAGCAGGTCTCCCGCAAGGTCGGCACACGTGGGCGACCGGTTTCATGGTGAATACCAAATGTAAAGCGCATTTAAACCGTAAGAGATGAGACAGGACATTAAAAGCTTCGGTCCCTGGAGAAAGGAGGAGGATGAGGACGATGGGGAGGGAAGGGGGAGCGCAGTAGGGTAGAAAACAGGTGTCGGTACTTCAAAGTGAGACCCAGAGCATGGGAGTTTTGTGAATTATGGGGCGTAATGTGACTACTAACTTCTGGATGGTCCCTGTGGTGTTGGTGGTGCTGGGTATCATACTTCATGGATGAGCACCACACACTAAAATGTTATAAATGCAGCAGTAAATAAGAAACATTTCGGTGCCATCTGAGGAGGAAAAATAACAGCCGCATCATCCCATTGAAATTATCTCAGTTCGTGTGCCATCATTTTTTAAAAGCAGTAATATAAGAGTATCATTTGTGTTTGTCACAGACTAAATTCATTGACCAGCAGCCAACAAGAATTAAATGGCTAAATCGCTGACAAAAGTAATATAATGCTGTCCTTACCCGTGTAATTCAATCCCAATATCTGTCCATTAATTCCTCTGAGGGTCTAATCATGTTCCTTGGATAGGCCATTATTATTATAGACTATTTTACAGGATCATATTCAAAGGCTTACAACTGAAACACATTAATGATGTGCACTTACACACAGTGTCTATGTGTTTCAGTTTTATGAGAAGTGAGCCTACATTATGCGTGAAGCCCGCTTATGTTCAGGATTTAAACACCCTGGTTTGCAACAACATCTCACTGTTGTTGTGTGAAAACCTTGTAACTCCAATATTGGTGATTTTCATGTTTTCACTTCAATTGAAGGATTACATGGTTTTCTGTGAGAACATCCTCTGACCTCTTGGGCTTTTGAAACCCTTTCAAAGCCCAGAGGATGTCAGAAAATGCATTGTCATTGAGCTAAACACAAGGCTGTTTTTCTTAGTTCCTGAAAAGTCAATGTTTTGGAGATGCAAGGTTTTTACCCAACAGCAGCCATGTGATGACTAACCAAGAAGACTTGATATTTTCACATCTTTTTGCCTACATACTTGACAGTTCCTGTGCAACTGTGCTTGGTTTGTTGAATATCTCATAATAATCAAACATGAACTGTCACAAACAGTAATGAATATGTGAGTCTAGCTGTTATTAATATCATGTATGTAATATCATAGGAGACTTGTTATGGATTCTATACAATATGGAAATTTGGTAACACTTGAGAATAATGAAAGTTTAGCAGCCTTAAACTATCTTAGAGTTAATGATGAATCAAATACTTTTCATATTATAAATATTTGTAACCAAATTACAAATCTTGTACATCATTACCTAATGTTACTGTAATATATGCACAGTACAGTTAGACCTACATACAAACCTAAATTATTTGACATTTATTTTACAAATGATGTATAAATTATTTGCTGATCATCAACAAATAATACTTAAATGCTTCATAAATTATTTATGAATGTTAAGGGTGTTATAAGTCAGCTTTAAGCTATAACTTTTCCTAAGTATTTCTAATCCTTTATGAATGTGCTGTAAATGTATTCATAAATTGTTTTGCTAATAAAACTATTTGCAGCCCCTAAGCTAAGGTTGCAACAAATAATAGTCTATAAATATTCATAAAGGTTAGTAAGCCATTTGTTGCCATCAGGATGACGAAAAGATAGAAATGACGATGCAGAGATAGAAATGTGATTTTTTCCTTCTTGGGTAATGTGGCTTCCACCTCTGCTCATCTCTCTATGATTCCCAAGGATAATTTTGATTTTTCCACCATGAGTGTGACGTAAATTTGCGTTGTCATTTCTATCTCTCCTTCATCCTGATGGCAACAAATGGCTTACTAACCCTTCTGAGTGTTTATGCTGTTACCGTTACTTGTTGCGATGTGGCAACAGTGTTATTTTTCTGAAGCATGTCATGTTTAGCGGATATATGGACAGACATAAGGGTAGGTGTGTTTGTGTGTGTGTGTGTGTGTGTGTGTGAGTGAGAGAGAGAGAGGGAGAATGTGTATATATACAAGTGTGTGGACATGCATACCTGTATAAGTGTGTGTCTCATGCATGTATGCCTGTGTATATACAGTATGTGTGTATGTGAGTGTGTGTGTGTGTCTGTGTGTACATAAACGACTGCACAGCATCTCCAATAATGAGCTGACATCTTCTTTCACATTCTGATTTGATTTTAGCCCAGACAGAAGACACAGCTCATCCCCCGCTGGCTGCTTCTACAGGTAACTGTCAAAATAAAGACAATGTCTGGCTAAATAAGGGCTACAAAGTACAGCGCCTTCAGTTTCAGTATTCAACCCAACTTGACTTTTTCTGCATTTTGTGAATTCAGAATGGATTAAATTGGGATTTTTGTCAACAATATACAAAATACCCCATAATGAAAACATATTTTTAGAATTTTTAGAATTGATTGGAAATTAAATACAGAAAATAAGTATTCAACCTCAAGGCAATACTTTCTAGAAGCATCTTTGGCAGTGATTACAGCTTCAAGTCTCATCTTGGCACATCTGGATTTGGGGGTTTTCTCCTGTTCTCCCATGCTCAAGCTCAGTCAAGTTGGATGTGGAGTGCCTGTGAACAGTTATCTTCAAGTCATTCCATAGATTTTCAATAGGATTCAATTCTGGCCTTTGGCTGGGCCACTGAAGGACTTTCACATGCTTGTTCTGAAGCCATTCCAGTGTTGATTTGGGTCATTGATTAGGGTCATTGCCCTGCTGGAACAGAAATTGCCACTCCCATCTAAGGTCTTTGCTTATTTGGCTCCATTCATTGTTCCCTCTATCGTGACAAGTCTCCCGGTCCCTGCCGCCGAAGAGCCGCCCCGCAGCCTGATGCTGCCACCACCATGCTTCACGGTAGGGATGCTGTTACATGGGTAATGAGCTGTGCCCGGTTTCCGCCTGACACAGGGCTTCGCATTATGGCTGAAAAGTTCAATTTTCATTTCATCAGACCACAGAGTCTTTTGCCTTCTGCTCTCGGGGTCTTTCATGTGCCTTTTTGCAAACTCCAGGCTGCTGTTGTGCCTTTTTTCCTTCTGGCTACTTCTGCCATACAGCTCCAGATTTGTGAAGTGTGGCACTGACTGTTGTCCTTCCAGCAAGATCTCCCATCGCAGCCAAGGAGCTCTGTAGTTCTGTAAGAGCGGTCCTTCGGTTTTTGGTCACCTCCCTGACCAAGGTCCTTCTTCCTCAGCTGCTAAGTTTACAGTAGCTGGACGACCATCTCTAGGGAAGAGTCTGGGTTGTTCTATTTTTTAACAGTTTTTCCTATTGATGGAGCCTACTGTGCTCTCTCCCAACACTCCCAACACTTCAGAAATTGTTTCATACCCTTCCCCAGATATAAACCTCCTCACAAATCCGTCTCTGAATTCTAGGGACAGTTCCTTTGTTTCGTTCTTAATCACATCCAATCAATTAGCCACAGGTGGACACCAGTCAAGATGTAGAGAGATCGACATTCAAAGGTTTTTGGATGCACCTTAACTCAATTTTGAGTGTCAATGCAAAGGGATTCAACACTTACTGACTCTTTTAATTTTTTTAATTAATTTGAAAAAAAGATGTAACTAAAAACCCACTTTGACACTATCGGCTGTAACACTGCAAAATGTGGAAAAAGTCACGGTGGTTGAATACTACGGCGCTGTATATTGGAAGCAGGTGTGGTGCGTTTTCCTGGCAAGGTTTAGGTCCGCCACCCCTTAAAGCAGAAGGTCAGTGGGAGCTCATTCAAAGCTATTCTGAGCGATCGCCTTCATCCACTGCCTCCATTCACAGGGCATGACTGATCTCTGAATGGTTTGGTGAGCACAGAGACAATGAAGAGCACAAGCCATGGCCGTCTCCGCCGCAGCGCCCGAGCCAGTGCTTCCCTCTACCATCAACACAAATGAATTAAAAAGATTCCAAGTAATGGGAGTTCTAGCAGAGAAATAGCACATTTAAGTGGTTGTGGTACCTTAGCGTGACCTAACACCCAATTAACACACTTCATGTTGGTGTTTCATTCATGTTGGAAGTCTACTTTAGTGCTCACTCTCAACACAATCAGCTCTTCTTGAACCCAGAATGCAGGTAAATATTTGCCATAGCTGAACTGCAGTATAAAAATTAATTAGCTCTATAATTATGTCAGTATGACTGCTGGCAATTAAATTCATTCTAAGTGAACATCGTGCTAGGCTCAATTTTAATTCAGTTTTACTGGAATCATATGAAACTGGTGGCGTGGTTGGTTTTGCCTGCCATGAAGCTTTTCATTTACTGTAATTGGATGGAGCGAGTCTGTGAGTGCTGTCATTTGCTGCACACAGCGACAAGGAAAACTATATATAATGCATGGAACTGTATTTGCCGAGACACAAATGTAAGGTGTTAATCTTCCTTATGTTTAGTATGAAGTATGAGAAATAGGTGAAGCTTGAGTTTTACAGGTGAAATGTGTCCGTGAGTGCATGAGGATGGTTGTAAGGACACAGAGTATATAAGAATTGTGTGTGTGTAGGTGTGTGTGCGTGTGTGTGCGTGTGTGTGATAATATACAGCGATGAGAGCACCAGAGGTTGCATGTGTAGCTTGTAAGCTTCACTTTCCCAACACATCTTTTCTCATTTTATCTTTCTTTGGAGACCTCACACATGCACTTCCTCTCTATTCTCCCTCAGGAGTGATGAGATGAGAAGGAATTAATTACAGTGGTCACAAGACCTCCCGCTATGTGTGTGTGTGTGTGTGTGTGTGTGTGTGTGTGTGTGTGTGTGTGTGTGTGTGTGTGTGTGTGTGCATGCGACGTGTGTGCACATGTGCATACGGTGTGCAGTGTGTGTGAATACATGAATAAACGTGAATAAATGTGTGTTAGGCAGGTGCGGTCAAAGCGTTCTTTGACCACTCAAGTGTACTTTTCAATTGTTTAAAACAGCGTGTGTGTGTGTGTGTGTGTAGGTGTGTGTGTGTGTGTGTGTGTGTGTGTGTGTCTCAGTCCCTGACCAGTTGGTGGCCTGTGCCAGGTGTGATTTCATTCTCCCAGCAGTCATGGGTCTGTGAGATCGCTTTAGACACGGCTTTTACCACCCACTGGCAGACGATGGCATGCTCCTCCCTCCCAGACACAGTGTGTGTAATGTGTTAGTGTCGGTGTACAGTTCATGTGTGTGTGTCTTCATCTCCTTGTGTGTGTGTGTGTGTGTGTGGTTAGGTTTGTGTTTCAGCCTCTATTTGATCTGCCTGTCCTTGGTTTTGTGTGTTCCAGTGTATGCTCATATGTGTGCATGGCTGTGTGTGTGTGTGTGTTTGTGGGTGCACCACAGCTCCAGAGGGATGCGAGTGTTTGTGCACGTGTGTGTCTGTCCATATGTGTGCACACATAAGAAGAGGGGAAACAGAAGGAGGCCTCGGGGCTTTTTACGGGGTCAGCCTCCTGCAGAGTGGAACGGTTAGAGGGAGATAATAATAGCCAGGTCAAGATTCAATTATTTGCCTGGGGATTAACCTTATGGGGTCTTTCAGGGAAGGTCAATGGGTGGTGAAGGGTTTCAGGCTGCTGAAACAGAAGCGAGATACAAAGTGCTCTTTATTATTGCTAAGTCCCCTGATCGTAAAGGTCTGGAACGGGCCGCTGTAGGACAGAGCTACTGGTCAGCCAGATTGGTTGGTCAGTTTTAAATTAAATGTAGTTGAACTATCGAACAGCTCTAAAACGTTTTTCCCAAAATAAGTAAGTTTAGTCTCATCGTGAGTACCAGACGCAGTAAAATATCATTAATCTTGTTGTCATGTGGGGGCCAACAGAAACATGCCTGTGACCCATTTTTGGTTGTGACCCATTATTTAAAAAAAAACATCAATCTATAGAATATGAGCTATTGAGAGAGGATGTACTTACCATTAAAATGTATCTTTAAATTATATTATTTATATATTTTGGATGCGGTGCCTTCGTTGCATACTGTTCATACACACATACAAACTATTTTTAAGATTTTGCCTTTATTAGAGAGATTATCAATAGAGAGAGACAGGAAAGTTAGAGAGAGAGCGAGAGAGAGAGACACAACATTCAATGACACCCCACACACACACACACACACACACACACACACATGCACACATACACAGAGAGACACATACACACCTTTACACCCTTGCATGTGTGCACACGCACTTACACCCTGTATCTAACACATTACAGTCTCACAAGATGAAAGATGAGAAAGAAATGTGAATTTCACAAGAGTGGAACACTCATACCATTGCAGGCGGCCAATGGATGTGAGGGAATTAATCATCTGCAACTCACTATTCAAAATACTTATGTATGAGCTAATGGAAGAACTCCTCCAGCCTGGCGAGGGAAATGAATGTGTTGATGAGCAACGTCCCAGATATTTACAGGCCAAGAAAAGCCAGGACAGCAATCTGTTTCTCTACCTGTCTGCCTGCCTGTCGGCCAGCCAGGTTGTCACTGTCTGTCTCTCTGTCTATTTCTGTCTCTCTCTCTCTCTCTTCCTCGCTCGCTCAATGAAGTCTTGGCTGAGAGTATGAAAGATGAAAAGAAAACAAACTGCCTTTTGATCCACCAGCCTTCTGTTACGGCTCTGTCAAGGAGCATTACCCTGATAACCCAACCAAAAAATCGGCCACGCGGTATCAAAGCCAAATATTCAGACTTTTATTAATGCGCAGGCACAAAGTATGGACAAGCTAACTGAACAGGAAAGCAGGAGAATAGAGACTCTGCCAAGTGCCTTTTTCATTTCATTTTCTCACTCGGTCATTTCTTTCTTCATGTTTCCTATAGCCGGCAGTACAAAGCCGTCCAAATTTCAGCCAACAGCATTCTCTGTTAGGGCCGCTCTGATCAAATGACCGTGAATAGCACGCAATGTTGCGTTGTTCTCAGTTATACTGTTTCATGTTTGACATACTGTGAGGGGAGAGCGATATTACCCTCCTGTTACGCTGAGAGCAGAGGAAAGTAACGCAGGGACCTCTGAAACTGCAAGAAAGACCAATTCATTTCACTCCGGTAAGAAATAAACCTTCACTATAACCTGGCTTGAGACTCCAAGACATTTGAATTTCCTCCCAAAGCTAATGCCTTGATGGGTCGCTGCATTTTCTGGCTCATGGGAGACCTGAGTTTGAACCTTGGTTGAAAAGACGAGTTCACCTCAGATAAAGTCATCAACAATTCAGCTACACCAGCAGTTTCCAGCTTTTATTTCTCAGAGCCCAAGTATGTCTGATAAATTTTGCACTTCCTCACTCACATTATGTGGAGCAGCTCCAGATATAGGTACGTGCAGTACATCAATGGGTAAAGTAAAGGTAAAGTGTTCGATTTCCACAGTGGTTATCTATACAAACTGTCATTCGGTCAGTCTGTAACTAAAAACAGTTGAATTATACAGTTTAATCAAGATAAAAATATAATTATTGTTAAGGCAACATTGCAAAACAACGCACATCTATAGGTCTATGAGGAGTGTTGGAAATTGGAAACTACAATGCTACTTGAGTATTTTTTCTGGGGTTCAGGATTTTATACATCAAAATTACATCACTAGCTCGGTGACTTTGAAAAGTACAACTGTTAGGGGATGGTTCCCTGTTGGCTCCACACCTGTCAGGAGCAGAGGCTTTTTTGTTATGTGAGTGCACAAAAACATATAATTTCCAAGCTGAGGCAACTATGGCTGCAGAGAGGAATGCCACTGTCAAAACTGAACAGACAACAATTATTTCCAACCACATTTTATTGGAGCGCACACTTCAGCCATACTTCAATACTATGAACCACGAAGCACCGCTGAGGAGATTCTGCAAAGGAGGCAAGAACAGCTAGTGTGGGGAAAGGCATCGCTGGGACGGGCCGAGGGGCTGGAGAGGCTCGGGCTGCCAGTGAGTAGTGCTTCAAGCAGCAGGAGATTGAGAGTATGCTCCAACAAATAGGGCCGTGCACAGTTTTTGTTTGAATCCATGGCTGACATTGAAGAACAGGGATCATTGTGTGTTATTCAATATCAAAGTTTCGATTCACAAATGGACAGCGGCGTCTTAGAAACATTTTCATAGTTTTTTTCCTTTCTTGTTTATCCTTGGAAAAAATAGAGAACGCTCCAATAATAAAGGGCACTTTAGGGCCCAAGGGTGCCAGTCTTGGTGGATTCGTTTTTAAGATGAAGCACGCAATTCGTGATGAAGGGGACTATTTATTTGCGCAGTGCTTTTTTCGAAGGGTTGTTTGCGCCACAACTTGATTTGCATACATTTCTTAGTGAATTTACTGAAAGCACTCTTAGCTGCAGCTGAAGAAGAACTTTTTTTTTTTCAAATTGCCTTTGCAACACAATCACAGTGAATCTGGACTAAACAATTTCATTAAGTTGGCTACATGTCTCAGGCTTTTTCCCCACAGTTTCCAGTCAAGTTTCTAGCCAAATTGGTGCGCAATGTAGGCTGTTATGAAATTTATAGGCATGGTGAAGCATGTTTATGTCTGTTAACCCTCATGGTGTCACCTTCCTTTAAATGCGATTTGTCACTCCTTTTCACACAGCTCATTAAAGATGTTAGAAAAAAAAAGCACACTAAATCATGCAATCCCACTTACATTCTCCACCATAAATAAAAAATATTGAGAAAAAAAAAAAAACTGGAACCACTGCTCTACAGCTCAAGCTATAGCTGGCAAGATTGTTATATTCAGCGAGCGTCAATCAGACCCCAATAGAATTGAGTCCCCTACTAAGTCTATAATTGAGGGTGTATCATTCAATCTTTTTCTCCCCTAACAGCCAGCACTTGGAGTTACAGTTTTTTCGTAGTGACTCTGGGGTCATGCTACAGGAAGTGTCGGAATAGCGTTGTGAGCTGAGATGTCATTACCCACTGCCTGCTGCTGTTCCCATTATAAAAGATAAAGTGAAACAGCAGCTGGTTTGCTGCCTCTGGAAAGCCGTGATAATAAGTGTGTGTGTGTGTGTGTGTGTGTGAGGTTGGGGGAAAACTGTGTGTGTCTGAGAAAGAAAGAGAGAGAACTACAGAAAAAGAGTTTTACTACGTATGTCAGAAGTACAGTATCATTTCACTAAAATGATGCTTTACTCAAATTTTTCCAACATAAGCAGGAGTGGTAAAAGTTTGGACATACCATGCACAGACAGATGCATACCTATCCACATATCCACAGATCATCTCAAGGTTAAAGGGAATTTTCTGTGTAAGGCAATACACCCCACCGAGCTGTTCCAGGGTCTGTTTAATACGACGGCCGTATCATGCTGAGTTCGCCTTTAAAGCCAACTGCCATTACCTTCTCAGAGTGAGTGATGAGAGACCACAGTCAAAAGCATATGTAATGGCACAGTCAGCTGAAGTCGGTCTTTCATGTTGTTAGTTCATATACAGTGAAATATAAGTTTACAGAGTAAGATATTTTAATGGTTAAGTCCTCCGCCTCTGGAAACAATCAGTTCCCACCAGAGCTTTATTCTCTCCCTTTTCTTGTCTCACTCTCTACTTGGCCGTTAAATGAAGAATACAAATACTAAACCTGAGTGGACTGTTCATTCCCCTTTTTAGGAAAGAAAAAAAACGGAGCGTCGGCTTCATTCTGTCTTTTGTTGGATCCCATTTAAACAATGAAATAAAGAGCAGCTTGTGCCATTAATTACATTTTGCTTACATTGGCTATGTTTACACGCACGGAGAATTCCATTCTTAACCCAGTTGCTGAAGTAACCTGGTTTCTGCGTCGACGCATGTTGTCGTCATAAATCACAATAATCCAGGTAAGCTTGTGCTCTGATTATGAGAAGCCTGTTTAACTGTATGAATGTGAAGCAGGCCGCTGCTGAAAAAGAGCATGTGTGCTCACTGAGCCTGGATAAATACAGGTTAAATAAAAATACATAAATAAGATTGCTGACTTACTCCAATATTCTACAAGGCATGGAAACATCTTACTCCTTTCACTTTTGTTTTTCGCCTTGTGCACAAACTCACACAGGGTTATAGGTACATTTTGATGTCAACAGAAAAACATGCCAGTGAGCAGCACTGAGTATTTGGGTCATCATTTCTTTCCCATATATCAAAAGTAACCCACTATTGCTCAGTCAAAGAGGGAGGGTGGCTGAAACTTTTCAGACCTTTTTAATGGCAAAACTCAGATGGAAAGGAATATTCTGTTAACTGGTTTATTCATGGAAACAGCGCGACTGACTCACAGGGAATCAAAGACAAAACAACCAAAATAAGATCTTAACCGGAGTATGGTCAACAGCCGAGTTACATTTACTGTGAATGTAAATGTTGCCTTGACTATATCTCCACAGGAGGACATGAGGGGGACATGCAATAATATACTGTCAATGTTCTGCTTGAATTTCCCCATTGATATTCATGTATTTTTGCCTTGGTCCATTTTCTAAAATGCGGAAGACAATTTCAGCTGCAAATTGCTAGGGAATCATATACATATACACACATATCTCCCTTTTGTGCCTTTGTTTGCATCTATATACCAGCTTTGCACTGTTCCTTTGTTCACTTCCTTCTTATGTGCTGTAGTCCTGCACTACATACTCCATCATGTCGGTAGAACAGCATCTAAAGTTACGTCTTAACTGCTGTGACGATGCCAGCTATCAAGGCTCAAAATAAACTATTATTTATTCCCATCAAACATGTCTTGTCTGCATTATCTAAACCACAATGACTACTCTCTGTTAGCCCTAAAGGATTATTAACATTAGAGACCTTATTAAGTAAAGCCTTAGCCTGGGATGGAGCTTGGAAGAGAAATAGGGGTTTTGGGATACCGAGGATAAGCGGATAATCCTGGCATTTTTCAGGAGTATGCCTATAGCCGCCTCCATCTTATTAATTAACCTAGACGAGCCGTGTTGTTGGTGTTGTGTTCCAGGGCAGTTAAAGAGGTTTGGCAACATGTTGCTTTCCTCCTCATCCTTAAGCACCTGGCAGGAAGCGTGACTTATTTATTTATTTGCCCGAGCGGATGTAAGATGATTAATCCTGTTCATTCTCAAGCAGCCGAAGTGTTTAGTTTGCAAATATGGACTTCTATTTTTTCTTCGGGGAAGGATGCTAAATGAAGGGATGGAGCGAGGGATTGCGGGGCAGACGAATGGATGGAGGGATAGAGTTGTGTCGTTAACCTTTAGATGTAATATGTTGCAGAGTGAGGAACATTTCCCCCTTTTTTTTTTTTTCCTGAATTTTTAAAGGTCACGTTGTCACCGGTACAGGCTTTATGTTGGAGATGTGTTTTACTGACAGCTTTCTTCATAAAGGGGTAGAAAGGTGGAAGTGTAAGAAAAGCTACTGTCAACCTGCACAGCCACGGACCAAATAAACAAACAATAGACTCCTTAAAGGAAAAGCATCACTCACCACTCAGACTGTTATATGTTATCATTTGTGATGTTCAGTGGATTCCGAGAGTTATTTTGTCATCAAGTCATCAAGAAATGTTCCCCTCAACCTGCCTCATCTACTTCTACTTCAGTTAGTGGTCTCCTACATTTCCCAGGATGGCTTTTGACAACCCCCAGAGAACGGGCGTGAACTTGTTGCATTCAGCTATATGTGTAGGTGGAGAGAGCGATACCGAGAGCATAGTAAGAACAAGAAAAAGTTGTGCCCATTACTCAAAACACAACATGTCTTATGGCTGCATTGCATTCTGGTCTATTGAGGCTATACTGTCAGTGGAGAAATTGGTCTCTCTGCCTCTTCTGCGATGGATTTCTCCCTGTATGGTTGTTGAACGTCGGTGCAAAATGGCGAGTCTAGAAAGAAGTTCAAAACCTGACATTTACCGTTGATGTTACAGATAACTGAAAAAATGTTCTGCTATCAAACTCCACTGTAGCTGCACTGGAAATATCTCAACATGACGTCACTACGTCTATGTTTGGCCAGTTATCTGCGGGAATAAGAAAAATTAACCACCAAACAACAAAATAGGCCCAGAAATGTAAGGTACAGCTTTAAGATTAGTTTAAGGGCCTTTAATTGACAGTTGACAGGAAAGATTGGGAGAGAGAGAGAGACGGGATGACATGCGACAAAGGTCCCAGGCGGGATTCAAACCCAGGGTGTTGCAGCTACATGGTATGCACCCCAGCTAAGTGAGCCACCAGGATGCCCACCAACAGCTGTTTTTAACAGTGTTAAAGTGTTTTAGTGCGGATTTTTCCTTTAACTTTCTCAGTGCAAAAGTAGAGAAGTTGGAGGGAGCAGGAACGCTGGAAAGGAAAATGGATAGAAACAAGTAAATCTTTTGAGGCATCTATAGGCTCCTATAACCCCTGTAGAATTCATCTGGCTCCATCAGTTCTGTTCAGTGGCTCACCAATGGGAATATTGAAACATTGAAACATCACATACCTTGCATTTGAAATTAGGCTCTAACATTCACATAATAAAATAGCAAAATGTAAAATGCATGCAGATGACATCTCCTCCAAACTGAATATGGGAATGATTGAATATGGAATGTAGGAATGAGCTCTGCATGAGAAATGACGTTGACAGAACCATTACAGAAAAATATGGATAGGCGTCTATCTATCTATCTATCTATCTATCTATCTATCTGTATGTCTATCTATCTATCTATCTATCTATCTATCTGTCTATCTATCTATCTATCTATCTATCTATCTATCTATCTGTATGTCTATCTATCTATCTATCTGTCTGTCTGTCTGTCTGTCTGTCTATCTATCTATCTATCTGTCTATCTATCTATCTCTGTGGTGATCATGGCTTGGTGAGCTGGGATCATAGTGCTCTAAAATAGGATCCCACATGCCCCACACACACTCACACACACACTCACACACACACACACACACACACCCTCCTCTCTCAGGGATGGACCGGCTCTTCCTTTATGTCTTGGACTTTCTCTCGAAGCCTGCACTGATGAAGGGCCTCACACAGAGTGATGCAGAAATAAATAGGCGAGACCAATGTGGGACTGTCTGCCGATTGATTTTCAAGAGGCGATCCTTGTATCATCCTTGGCTCTGATATCCTATCTGTCTCCCTGTCGGCCCCCAGATACCCGTCTGAGATGAAAAAGCCCAGACACGGTGCCATGTAATAGTGCTTTGAACCCGGGGCACTAGGGCTTTTCAATCACACACCAGATGGAATGAATGCCCTTGCACACAGCAGAGAAGAAGCGTCAGCATTATTTATCCTCTCACCGCTGTTTCATGCCTTTTGGAATTGAAAAATGAATGGATAGGTTTTTGTATTATTTCTTTAATATCACATCACCGCAGTGTGTCACGATGGGTCCTTTTGAAGTAGCGAGGCTGACACAATACCAGGAAAGATGGTGAAACCATCAGGAAGGATTTGGGGTTTTTTTTTTTTTTTTTTAGGAAAGTCCCAGAGGTTCACCTTCATCACTGCCTCTGTAGTTTCAAAGAAGAATTTCACTCATTGTTGAGAACTATAATCACAGTATCAACTTAGCTTTACGAATATATCATCCCTAAATGTCACTAAAGAGTTAGCTCTGCATGGGAAAATCCCGTGATTCTCCAATTGCAACCCTGACACAGTGCAACAGCTTACATTAAATTGGATAACAGCTTCAATCAGATTTCGTTTGAGAGTCAACAAATTGAATGAACTTACATTTACAGTCATAGCCAACAAAATTAGCTCTCATTTTGTCTGCAGAGGCCACAATAGACAATTGAGTACTGCAATGCCAAAGTATTGAATCGTGGAAAGGGAGCAAATCATGAAACCGTTTCCTTTCAGTGAATGTGTGTATATGTCTCTTTATTGGCTTAGATTGCGGCATAATCTGAGCCTGACGGTTCAGCCTTGCCTCACTCCCCACTGCAACTTTGATGTCGGGTCAGGGATACTTGCCCAAGTGTTTGGCTGGATAACAACGCAACATTGCTTCACCTCCCAGTGTCTTAACTTTCAGAGACATTTGGAATCGGAGAGCGCTGTGCCCCCCTGCCTTCGGTCTAATACGGGGCCATGTCGACTGATTTTGTGGGAAATCTTTGAAATGGTAATAAGGTTGAGAGAGGCATCATCTTTCTCTCAGAGAGAGCGGAGGAAGGAGGCGGGAGGAGGAGGAGGAGGAGGGGGGGAGGGGGGTTTGGGTCACAGAGATGTAGTGATGGGCTGGGATGAGCCCGGGGTTTGCCGGAGGATTACCTTCTGTCTTCTGAGCTATCGCAGTCCTCCAAAGCCAATGTTTCAAACCCCGCAGAGCAGATTTGCTCCCACTGCCAATATGAAAATAGTAGGGCTGCATGTGTACTGGAAAAAAAATGTGTGTTTTGTGTGGTGTGACAATTACGTGTGTGCAGTACAATTTATCTGCCAAGAGAAAAGCAAACAATATGCTATTTTAATCTCCATGATAGTATTTCAGCAGCAACATGCATTATTATAAGGAAAAATGTTGATATTGGCACCCAGTAAAGATATAGTGATTTAATCAGATTTGAATCAGATTCATGTTCTTGTTTTTCTCTTTTATTTTGTGTCGCTTTTATCCCCTGTTCTTTTATCCCTTGTTTTTCTGAACTCTATTTTCCACAACAGAATAGCTTTACACAGTAAATAAAGGTGATTGAATTTAATATAGTTGAAATGAAATTAAAATAGCAAAAATGGTTTGAATTCATGCCGGGAATTAAATTAAATATAGAGCTGAACTGAACTTAGCTGAACTGAACTGACTATAATTGAAACCTGACAGCCACAAATGTACAGTACAGGAACAGGCTCTTCATACAGGAATGTGGCTGCACAGTCCCAGAGGCGGTTGAACTTCTGACCACGATACCGGTCAGCGGGATGAAAAGACAGAGTGCAACCAAACAAGATGAAGAGGATCGGTTGTCGTGCAGCAAACGGCCGTCCTCCTCCCCTCATTTGCACGCCGCTCTCCTCAAAATCTGGAAGCCATCACTGTTCCTTCGTATCTCCCCCTGGCTAGATATGATGTGAGCTCACATCATAAATATCTCCATTCTGTTTGATTGCCCTCCAAATAAGTCACACTGTTCAAACAAGCAGAGAGCACTGCTGCACCGCCTCCCATTCACCGGCTCTGAGCTATCGACGCTGCAGCTGACGATTTATTATAGGCACCTTTCCCAAGTGACCGATAAGCATTGTGATGGATGCATGATTTGACTGTGCCAAAATGGCTTTATCTCCCCCCTCCAAGCGACTATCTCAATGGAGCTGATGAGCTGTGTGCTTACTCTCTCCTCTCAAACTCTCTCTCTCTCTCTCTCTCTCTCCCTCCCTCACTTTCATCTCTCAGATGGCATCCACTGTGAGTCTAATTCTCCAAAGAACCCATTTCACCAGGAACAAATGTATTCTATTATTTACTGATTTAGTTATCTATGCACTTTGTGGCTTGTTCCATTCTTTCTAGTTTATTTGCCAGTGTGTGTTTGTGTCTGTCTGTCTGTGTGTGTGTGTGTGTGTGTTTGTGAGTACATGCATGTATGTGTAGACGCTTGTGTTTACAAGCCTATGTATTTGAGCGTGTGTGTGTGTGTGTGGCATTCACAGTGTGCGAATTGAGTAGAAAACCATGATTGTGTTTTCTCCCTCGTGACGCTGTTTCACATTGTTATTCCACGCTCTAGATGCAATATCCTGCTATTTAGAAAACCAACTATCAATCATCTCAATTATTGCTGGCAAACTTCAAAGAGCTTTTGACTTGCTGCTCATTTTCTTTCTATTAGTAACTCAAGTGGTTAGAATGCAAAAGAACAGAAGTATGTGTGCATGTGTTTGTGTGTGTGTGTGTGTGTGTGTGTGTGTGTGTGTGTGTGTGTGTGTGTGTGTCTGTGTGTGGGCGGGAGTTCATACGCACTTGTGTGTTTGTGTTATGGGTTATATCAATGTGTGATGCTGCTGTTTGTACGCATATTTGTGTGTGCATGTGTATTTATTTGTGTGTGTGTGCGTGTGTGTGTGTGTGTGCGTGCATGTTTCTACCTTTGTCTGTATTTGGCAGAAATGCCTCCCAGCATGAAGGCACAAACAGTCCAGAGCAGCAGCATCACTCACCTCGTCTTCTGTCCTCTCCTTCCTCTCGGCGGTATTAAGTATCACTCACTGCTACTCCAACACTGTCAAACTCAATTTCAAAGTTTTTCATCTGCCAAATCCAGCTGTATTTTCCGGCTCAGATTTGATCGCGCTGCGGTCGGGAAACAGAGCCAGGGAGAAGTCAGAATGATTGGCGAATCTCAACAAGCCAGTGTAGCATTTCAAAGTCTGCTATCATTCCTGAAAACACCGGCCCCGGCCCATTCTGGCTCCCACCGTGCATAGAGATGTGAATAAATTCCTTAATTAAGGAATGGCTCTCAAATAATATGCAGATTGCCCTCGCTAGCCGATGTCCGCGTTGAGATTAATGTTGTGGATTTGAATTTGTTTTCATACCTTGTAATTCCTTGTCATCATCCATTAGTCACAAGAGAGTGTCTGGCTTAACAAAGTGCTTTCTGAACGCAGAGGGAGTGATGCCGTGTCAATACTGGGACTGGTCTTCCAATTTGCCACTGCTGGAAAATATAATATATATGCCAAGGCCGCTAATCAAAGCAAGCTGAAGGAAGACTATGTGTGTAATTTATGACATGTTAAATTTGGCTAGTGTACTTCCCCTTTCTCCCTCTCTCTGTATCTCCACCCTGAAATAAATTTCATTTAAGCGGAACAACACAGCTTGGGCCACAGACTTCTAACCATGGGAAACGATGTTTTTGTAATGATAAGAATGCTAGGGCAAGCTAGTCTATATATTCTCTCCTTTTTTTTTTTTTTTTCCACTGGGTGTTTATTTGCCTTGGAGTTGAATGCAGCGAGATTCCTCTTGGCCCGTGGTGGAGATCTCCTTACTTGGGGTTGTAGTGGAGTAGTGCCTTCTCTCGACACCACTTTGATTAGCTTTACAGAGAGAAAGAGAGGGAGAGAAAGAGATAGAGAAAGAGAGATAGAACGGGAGACAGAAAGGAGGGAGATTGATAAAGTTAGACAGTGTCAGTGAGAAAGAAAGAGAGTGACAGATGGGAAGAAAACAGTGAAGGTTGGGGGTGAAGAGGCGGCTCGACCCCATCTCAGTCTACCATTATTAAATCTATTTTATAGTGAGCGCGCACTTTTCAGTTGCACAGCTGTTCCCCCATAAACACTGGTGCCTTCTTCCTTTGCCATTTCTACTATTGATTTTGTTTTTCATGCCCATGATGAGTGCAGTAATGTGTACTCAATGTGATGCGCACGCTGCATTGACGGTGTTGAAATCAATGTTTTTGTTGCTGTTGCTAATTAAATGTTTTGTTTTGTTTCTCCCTATTTTTGAAACAGCTCATTGCAGAATAACACAGCAATTACTGTACACTACTGCTGAGTCTGGTATTATTGCTATTATAGGGTGAATTTAATCTGTTTCCAATGCAGTTTTACCTATTTTGAGTGTGACAACATTTTGAAGCAAGGCAGATCATTCAATAGTATAAAGAGAATGTCAGTTGATTAAAGAGTTTCTGTCAAATTATTAGTAAAATTATCTGACCCACTTGGCAGATTTGTTCACTTATTTTAAGATGTGTAAGACTATAAGACTCAGAGTAAAGACTGGTTACGATGGATTTTTTTTTGCAGTACAGAAAGCTGCTCTCTTTATATACATCCTCTTGAGAGAAAAATGGTCAATACTTATAACTAGAGCAGTCAGAGTGCAGGATCAGCTGTTGATGGAGCAAGAAGGAGACTGATGTCTTGTTTAAGAGCAGTTTGACAGGAATAGTTGCTTGCTTTCAAGCGGAATGAACCTGCAACCATCAAGGTAAGTGTTGTTGTTGATGATGTTGTTGTTGTTATTGTTGTTTCTTTTGTAGCTGTTCTTGCTGAGCGGCTTCACACAGAGTTGAAGTGGAATAGCAGACACGCAAAGAGAAAACAAAGATAAAACTGCATCTCTTAGAGGAACATGGGACCGTGTGGACTGTGGTTCTGCATGTGTGTGTGTGTGCTTCATCTTCAGTGTATGCCCATTTAAGTGTGTCGGCATGCATATTTGTTTGTGTTTGAGTGTGTGTGTGTTCACGTGCACGCACCGCTCCTACTCATGCGTGTGTGTGTGGGTCTGTGTGAGATAAACAGGACATGCTCGGAGGAGTGGGACGGTGGCCAGTGGACACAGCTGAGGAGGCAGCTGTGAGGAGGAGAGGTGGAAGGAAGAAGAGAGAGGGAGGGAAGGGAGGAGAGGAGCGCACTGCGGAGGGCAAAGTGCCCTGACAGCCACAGGAGCCGAGGAGTGGGACCTCTCCAGGCTTGACAGATGGACAGACAGGGCTACGCCCCGCCGCTCGACTCTGGCTCTTGATGCCAGCGTGAATGCACAGACACATCAGTGTGGAGAACACAAGCATCCATGTGGATATACAGTACACACACACACACACACACACACACAAATGCCCCCATGCAGACACACAAAAAGACATATACAGTAATCTGTAGTAAATATACAGTAAGTCATTTAGTCTAGTATTGAGTCCTAAAATCGTAATTTTCTTAAAATAAGTGAAAAAAATCTGCCAGTGGAGTTCGATAATTTTACTTGTTTCCAATTCAAATCAACTTATTTCAAGAATTTTGTAGAATCAAGTGTAATTTTCTTGATAGTAGTACAGTGATCTGCCTTATTGACACTAATTTCCAGAAAATAGAAAAGAAGTGAAACTGCATTGGAAACAAGGAGTAAAGAAAAACAAGATTTGAAGGCTGAATATGAGACTAAATGACTTTTTTTGACATTTTTTGCAGTGTGCTGGCATTCAGTGGCAAACAGACAAATTCAACCTCCTGCAGGGTGACAGAACAAAGACAAAACACCTGCTATACCAGGATATTAACACAAAGATATACTTTTCCCCTTTGTTTTAGTTTATTGTACAGCTGTGCCAGCGAAAGAGAGAGAGTGCTGTGTGAGGCCATTTGTCAGGGGGGAATAAAGCTGAAAATCAACTCCAATGATTTTATTTCTTCAACCAGTTCGGGACAGTGTTCAAAACTAAGCTGATGGGCATTGTGTCGTGTGTAGCCCAGCTAGCCTTTGCTTCTCCACCCAGGCGGGACACAAAGAACAGTATTGGTCGAGATGCGGAACATGCAGTGAAGCTTGTGGAAGTAGCGAAGGGATGGGGGGGGGAAATTCAATCAGAGTTGACCATCTGCCAGATCGGTTGTGAAGTCAAAGGTGCTATTCCCCCGTGAAATATCTGGGGTCTAGGCGAGGTTAGGGTGGCACACATGGCAGCGTTCTGACAAAGTTTAGCCCCGATTGTACCGTGACACAGATTTAGAAAAGCAGACTGGAACATGTTTTTTATTTTTCTCAAAAGCTTTCTTGCAGCACCCTGATCAGAGGGATATGGCTTGGCTGGCAATCCTGGGCTTAATTAGATCAAGAGTTCTTCAAGAAATGCTGTAGTGTATCTACGCCCTTCTCCTCCACCCATAAGTCCAGGCATCAGCTGATCATTCACACAATCCCAGATGTCTTTCGTAATTAGATGTTGACTCATTAATCGCTGAACACTCCTGTTCTACTTTTGTAATGATGCCTAATGTTCATTCAAATTCTACAATATATTTAGTTAATTTTATACAGTCCCTTCCAGAATCAAAGGAATAGGTATAAAGAAAACAACATAACACACACACACACACACACACACACACACAAAGTTAAATATTCTTAGAGAACTGAAAAAGTAATATTTGATTTAGCTTCGTATAGGAAAACAGTTTCCTTTCAGTCTCTCATGTTCCCCATGACCCCATGAGAATTATCACACATTGAAAATAAGCTTCATCACCAACTGATTCTGGGCATAAAATAAAGCTCATTAGAGTAGAATTGTGTATATTTTACAGGCGTGTTGGCTCATCTTTTCAAACGGGTGCCAGTAATTCTGGAAGGTGCTTCCTTCCAGCAGCTCAACAGTGAGTATCTGCGGAAAAATCACAGCAATTTTGTCCCGGGCCCTGTGAACACTTCCAGCAGCCCTGTGGGTAACATTCAGTCAGGACTCAGAAGGGTATGAATTGTGCTGATTTAAAGGAGCGCTGGCTGCAGCCATCACACTTCATTGGACCTCTTGATGAAACTATTAATGCAGCTCCCTTTCTCACTGTCGATACCAACTAAACTAAGTATCGGCTGATATCGGGTGCTGATCCAATCCATTGCTTTGAAGAAGCTTTGAGCCATTAGTGTGTGTGTGGTCAATGGAAAAAACTGCTTGAAATATAACCTTTTTTTTTCTAATATTCTTTTGCCCTACATGTGAAAGGGCAAGAAATCAAACATTTCTTGGATTTCTTGGATTTTAAACATTGCTTTTTGCACGGGAGTCAGGGGGAGTCAATTTTACCTATTTTACCTATGTTAGTTTGTGTTTGGTTACTCCTGTTGTCTTTTTTTAAATTTAATTGACACAGGAAGAGAGCACTTGTATGTGTGAAGAACAGTACAATTACCGTTCAAAGCAAAGCTGCGATCTGCCCTTGCTACCACAGAGTATTTTCTCCCTCCACCGCAGTGCTTCACAAAACACTGGAATGAGGCAAGCAGAGAGGGAGAGAGACGCTGTGAGGCTGAAAGGGTGCAAGATGAAAAAGGAGGTGGAGTAGGAGGAGAAGTGGAGAAGAGGAGGAGTGGAGTTGATACCATTCAAATTGATTCCACGACCCGCGGGCCTGCATCCTGTCACGCTCCTTGCAGCTCCAATCCTCTGCCATTCCCATCCAGGGAGCGCACATCTGAGGAGGCCCTTCACTATTTTACTCCCATCTCCTCCGGCATCTCTCTCTCTCTCTCTCTCTCTCTCTCTCTCCTCTCTCTCTCTCTCTCTAAAGTTAGGTATCTGCATCCCCCGCTATTTCACAGCTCTTCCATGGCCACATCTACTCATTCTCTTATATTCCACACCGTGTCACAACCATTCAGCTGCCGGAGGCTTCAGCAAGGAGCCCGGGCTGCATGGTTCACAGTGTATTACGGAGGGAGATTGGGGGGTCTTCCCTTCTCTCCCTCCATCTTTCCTCTTCGTCTCTCCGTCTCTCGCCCCCTGTCTTTTTCCATTCTCACATCTCGGTGTGCATTCCCTGCACACACACACACACACACACACACACACACACACACACACACACACACACACACCTCTCTCTCTCTCTCTCCTACTTTTTCTCTCTTTCACTTTCTGTTAATGAATTCTCTTCCCCATCTCGCTTCTGCTCCTCTCCTCTGTCTCTTTCTCTGTCCCTCACTATCTTTGTTCTTCCCTTCTCGCCATACTCTCTCTCTTTTTTCTCTCTCTCTCTCTCTCTCTCTCTCTCTCTCTCTCTCTCTCTCTCTCTCTGCCTCTGACTTGAGTGCCATTTGATGAGACCTGGATTGAGAGCGGTGGAGTATCGGTGCCGTGCAGCACTGCACCCAGGAGAGGATGTCAGGGAAAGAGACAGGCCCTCTTCACATTAAATATCATCTGACACCTAATCTGCTGCACCTTCTGCCGCTGTGATGAGAGGAGGAGGACGGGACGGTCCCCCCCCCACCCCCCACCCCACCCCGCTCAGAGAAACAGCCTCCTCTTCCTTCATGTATAGAGGAGGAAGAAGTGCCACGTAATTAATACATCAAGACAAAGGCTGTTCTAGGCCTGCCTGTCTTTGAGAACAAGAAAGGGAAAGGAGAAATGTGAACAGCCTACCCCACTTGTGCAGCTTTCAAACCCACGCCCACATTCGCCATGGAAGGAAATCAACCAGGGACGCAATTATGTCAAAGACAGCAATTGAGGTTCCCCTTCCCCTCTCTGTCTCAGGACAGCCTGCTATCTATCGCTAAGTTGTCACAATTCTGCATCCTATCAATATATCACATGGTTGATTTGGCAGCCGGATCATAGGTTTGCAGTGGAGATGCGGGGCAGTGGCCAAGAAAACAGCCTTTTTATAATTCAACAAAGGCTGTGGGTCTGCGCTGATGCGGTTGCAAATTGAAAAATGAATGAGAACTGACAAGCCTCCCAGGGAAATCAATCCGATAAAATAAGTTTCCAATATGGAAATGCTGGAGAGATGATCACCTGGAAATTGCTGCAGCGTATTTCTTATTTTTATTTTTGGGTGATAATAAATTAGTTTGTCCTTTGGGGTTAAGAAGCGAGAAGAGAATCCAACCAAACACAGGGTGTTATTCCAGCAACATTTATCAATTTAATTGTTAATTGGCAGAATGAGCAACACTCTTCCAAAGCTAGAATCTAGATAAACAAAACTCTCACGTTATGCCATCAAGTGATAGTTTGATAATGAATTGAAAGTTTACTTTGTGGACTTGCTTGCATGCTTGTTTTAGCTTTGACACCTGGGCTTTATTTCATGGTAATAACAGGCCTGAACTAAAAAAAGGTTCCCATACCTGCCAGCAGTCGCCCAGGGTGCCGTCACAGTGGCCACAAAGTCAGTCTCCCACTCATTTTTCAATGAAGCAGTGTCATTTGATGACTTCAGAGACTAGAGTCTTGGTTCTCCTGTTTCTAGTTTTGGGGGAAAAAACTTGTTCCTGTGCTCAAAATTGGCTTAACGTCCCAAGATCATAGGAAAAACATATGTGAATTCTGTTTTAATGTGGATTTTCGCTTTAACAAAAATATAAATAAAACATTCCTCCCACAACCATTGCCAGGAAATGGTCTTGATCATGAAGACATCCATTGCACTCAATATTGGCCGTGCCTGGCTTTCTTCTTTGCTGAGTGGGTTTGATGTGATTTGACGGGCAGATGTGGTCCAAAACCAGCATTCACAGGATGCCAACCAGCCATCTAGCCAGTCAGCCAGGTCTCCCGCACTCCGGAGAGGCTGCTCGACCCGAAAGGCATCAGTGTCTGGGAGTTCATAACAATGTGGCCCAACCTCTATCACGGCCATTTGTTTCTGCCACTTTGGCACTGGGAGAATTGCTCTCAATCTCTTGGAGGGAGTCTGGCATTCCTGCACCCCATCCATCACAAGCCCGCTCTCCGGAGGATGGACCACTTTCCCCCTGCCCGCATCCCCGCCTGCCTGTCCGCCTGTCTGCCTGCTTCCCCCGGCCGGATGCTGTCTCCGTGCATCTGACCGTCTCCCTGTGCCCGACGCAATTACCCTCTGCACAGGCATACATCACCCGGGACGCGTTGTGCACCGGAGGACCTGCGATTTTTTTCCTTTGCTCTGGACTGTGCCATGCCGTGATTTGCGGCTGGAAATGCCCCCAACGTGTAATGTATCGCCATAAAGTCATGTTTGACCTCATGAGAGTGACTTGTTTGAGGTAAATGGACATATGTTTCACCACACATGATCCATTTTTTTTTCTATGTTTATGACCAAACTCTGTGAACCCAGGCTCACTTCATGTGGCAGGAGAGCCATTTTACATCGAAAAAAGGCTTCGAAAAAATGCAATTCTTTGATTCAAACTTAATGATTCAGAGTTTTTAAAGCTCTGAACACAAAGATCAATAATCTGTGAAAAAAACAAAATATCTCCCTCGATGTCCCTGGTTTGTTGTTGGTTCCCATTTACTAAGAAACCTGTTACTAAGTTACAAGGACGAGACATCCTGGCACGCTAAGCAACGGCACAGAATAACATCAGAAATGGCACATGGATTCAGCTGAAGTGAAAGAGTGCATTACTTGGATTCTTAATAACAAAGCAATAAAAAGCAAACTGTTTGTGTAAGATGCCAAGGCTGAACTGAGCTCTCTGTCCTGGAGTTAATGGCATGTAGTGGACTCACACTGCTTTTGGTCAGCAGGTGGTATGAGTAGGAAGACATCCTTGAATCAGAAGAGTCGGGTGCAATCCCCAACTACAAGCATCCACCCTGCTGAAGTGTCCTTGAGCAATACATTGAATCCCTACCAGCTCCATACCAGCTGCTGTAACTGACCCTGACCTCTGACCTGCCTGTGGAGAGGGAGGCAATCAAAGACAGAACTTCTACTTCAGGGATAAATAATGAATATCCCAAAAAAAAAAGAGTGCTTTCTCTCACTCTCTCCACACACACACACAGAGCTAATGGTTAAACTCCTGCCTACAGTTACTCATTACAGAATCCCACGTGTGGATCTACTAGTGTGTGTGTGTGTGTGTGTGTGTGTGTGTGTGTGTGTGTGTGTGTGTGGGATGAGGGGACAGGGAGGGAGGGGGTTCTTGGCTGGTGCCGAAAGCGGTTAAATCATTGCACATAGGACCAAACTGGCACTTATAGCACATAAACGTCAGTTGGAATGAGTTGGTCCTGGGCAGCCAGTATAATATGCATAGGGATATGTGTGTGTGTGTGTGTGTGTGTGTGTGTGTGTGTGTGTGTGTGTGTGTGTGTGTGTAAAGTGTGTGGGTAAAGTGTGAGAAGCAGAGAAGGTTAAAAACTGAGGAAGATGAACTGAGTAAAGCGTCTGCTCACTTCGACTTCAATTATCAAACCAAAATATCCAAAGAAGAGTCTTCTCCATGTTCTCTCATTTAGTTTTCTACAGCAGAAGTCACTGAAATGAATGGAATGAAAGTAAATAAATCAGGCATAATGTATTCGTGACAGAACTTATCATCATTTACCACAGATATAGCATAGACCACTCTTTATTCTTTTTTTTTTTTTTTTCGACAGGTCTCATTTCACTGGAGATTGGAGCCTTTCAGCAAGACATTAGATCAGCAAGGGCAGTCGCTCACGCTACACAAGCAGGTGATGATTAAAGAGTGACCTTACGCTTAATTAGTGGCAACCGGGAGATTTCACCGCTTGGCTATGAATCATGGGAGAAAAAAGCAGCCGCCAGGGAAATGTTACCTAAGTGATTAGGTGAGGGGTGTAAATCAATAGTGCCGTTGACCTGCGAATGGAGTGGCAGAAGGAAGTGAGGTGCGAAATGAAGATGGAAAAAAGAATGAAAGGACGTGATTAACACGAATGACCCAGTCCTGGCTCAAGGGCCAGAAACAGCAAAGGTATTCAGGATGAGTTGAGAAACCGCTTGCATCGTCTGTCTTAATTTTTTATTTAATATGAATGTGTTGTGATTAATAATATGGATATGTGTTATGCCGGGTAGCCTCTTGTGCGAATGTTAAAAATGTCATTATTTTCAAATCCCTTGGTGAACAAGCATGCACAACATAATGCAGTATAATGTATATATACCAGTCAAAAGTTTGGAAAAAAATGTCTTTATTTTTACTGTTTTCCACGTTTTAAAATAATAGTAAAGACATCAAAACTACACAAATGGAATTATGCACTGATGAAAAAAGTGTTAAATCAAAACTATTTTATATTTTAGATTCTTTAAAGTAGCCACACTTTGCCTTGATGGAAAGGCAAAGGCTTTAGAAAGAAATTCATACATAGGCATCAACTTCACTGTTTATATTTGTCTAAAAAACACATTTCAAGCATTTACGCATAAATCTTTAGATCAAAATGGCTTTAAGATAATGAAAAACAATACATTCTCAATCAGGTGTGTCCAAACTTTTGACTGGTAGTGTAGATGAACAGAGGATCATAGCGACAGGATATGTTTGCAGGCTGGTAAGTGACAATTACTATGTTATTGATATGTCCCAAGGAAATCTGGGCACTGTCGAGGACACATTTGAAATGAGGAAATAATCACTGCTGCAGAGTAAGGAGCAGGAAAGTTGTACTCGTCTCAGCACTCTGGCTCAGATAAAACAATTCATCTCACATCGAGCACTCCTCCCTTCAGCTGAGAAAGGGGCCAAATGGCTCAGTGAAATCTGCCGCTTTAATCTCTTCTGTGAGGCAGTCTGTTCCAAATCAGTAGTTGATGCTTCATTCCTCCTCTCTCAGCTCTAAATGGACTGAACCCTTTTTAATATGTAACCAAGGTCAGGAGGCACATTAGTTATTCAAGAGTGGAAATCAATAGCCAAACCCGGACCTTGATAATGCACGGCCTGCGAATGGCTAACTACAACTTAGCTGGCTACCTGTGTGTTCTGTGTGTGTGTGTGTGTGTGTGTGTGTGTGTGTGTGTGTGAGTGTCTATAAAACCAAGAAACACACTGAAATCACTGACCCTGTCTGCTGACGACGCTTGATAAAATGGTCATTTTCGAAAGCCTTTTTTGTTTTTTTACATTTAATTTTTTTATTTATTTATCCCACATGGCTGTCCGGTACATGCACATAATTGAAATGCATGGACATAAATTATACTAAGTATAGGCTAATATACTATACTTATACTATACTTATACTACTTATACTATATATAAAGAAAGTACCTATTAAAAAAGCACCTATTAAAAAGCACAGTTTTGGTTAAAGATAATAAGATTTTTCATAGTAAAGGATTGCAGTGTTTGATTTTGTAACAATGAAAGGAATAAATTACAATATCAAAATAGATTACAGCGCTGACTATTCAACATTAAAACTTTCACCGGCAATGTGGAATTAAAAGGCTCTTTCATGCTCATCTCTAGTAGTAAATTTGCAGGTCAATTTGAATCTAAATCAATTTATTGAATCTGCTTGCAATTAAATACCAGTTCCTAATGCCCCATGAAAATATGGCCTGGGCACTGGCTGTGTGTTTCTGTCAGTTCAGGTGCAGATGAGTCCCACGTGGCTCATTTCACACACACACACACACACACACCCACACACACACACACACACACACACACACACACACGCACACCTCTCCACGTCCAGTTATAATTGACTGTATTGAGCAGGAGCAGAATGCTTTCTCATTGCTCCAGCACTAATTGGGTTCTGCGCCCTTACTTTTTACACGAAACACATTTTATGGAGCAATTTAAAATACGTAGTGCTGCATAATTAAAAAGAGATGAGGGAATGAGTGGGACGTGTGCCATGACAGCAGCAAGATGAAATGTCTTTTATATACTCACCGCCGAAGAAAAGCATTCGGCTGAAAAGAGAGACAGAGTGGGTTTGGACAAAAAAAAGGCAGATCACCTTCCATTACAGTGTAAATATTAGAGGATTGCAACGAGCTAGTCTCTAAAATCTGTTTGGAAAGTGCATCCAAATGGGGTCGTCCATAAGTGATTTCGGAAAAGTCGGAGGAAGGAAACACATTAAGGTAAATAATGATTAGCTGCTGGGAGCATATGCTGGTACTTTCATAAGCTCAATCCTAATGACTTATTTGGCAGTTGTTGTCTTGACCTGTGTGTACTGCGTAAATGCTCAAACACTGAGGTGAGGCCAGATGTTTGGCAGACACGTGTGCGCGTTCATAAACAACATGCACACACACACATATGCACATGCTTGCACTTCCACACTAACATGTACACACACATACTTTCTCTCCCTCTCTCCCTCTCTCTCATCTCCTCTGGGAGTCATTGGGGGAAGAGTCATTTTTTTCCCCCCCTCCCTGCTGATATTTGTCCTGTCAGCTCTCTAAACCAGCTGCTGGCTCCCGTACAGACCTGAGCAAAAATATTCAAACATGGCTACAAATATTTGAACTTGCGGATGATTTGTCTCCCCAGCCAGTGGAGGAGACTCAAAGATGGAAACATAACTAGTGTGATGAGATAAATGATTTGTTCCTCTTTTTATTTTTGTATTTTTGTAAGATTTCCAAATGTTTGAACACATTATGACTTGCCCAAGTCTGGTGCTGCTGTTCTGCTGATAGATAGATAGATAGATAAATAGATAGATAGATAGATAGATAGATAGATAGATAGATAGATAGATAGATAGATAGATAGATAGAATAAGCATACAAAACCACCAATACCACCAAAATACATTACATTATAAATATTTAAGAGTTATGAGCCTTTGACAACTATCACAAATAACAGTGATGTTTCTAAAACGTTCCCAGATGCAGAGCAGACATGAACGCTCCAACAAGTCGAACTTTCTGCTCAGAATAAACAACATCAGTATAATCATGTACACTAGCATTAAACCTGAGCGTATCATACGTGTTTTTAAATGATATGTACTGTAGCATGTTTATAACCTTATATGACCCTCATGAAGGACTTTAAACCAATATTAAGAGCACTGGTGATTACGGCAGTTATTGAAGCCGTATGGCCAGAAAACTGGGCCGGTTAATACCCCCAGTTATTCATAACTGCTGTGGTTGCATCTGGTTTCTCTCAGGTTTGAATCAATCCTTGTCATGATTCACCCTGTGAAACCAGGCCGCAGCTTGGAGGTCCTCAAAGAGCTCATGTATCAGAATCACCTCGACTCGCCAAGACGATGGTAAGCACAGCGCTGTAAAACACTGCAAACTTGGCTGGTGTTTGGTTTAATTGTATTCAGAGTGATCAGGCTTACTTGAAGCAAACTGGTGTGGTAATGTGGCAGGTCTCAAGAAATGTTGCTTGTTTCATGATAATCTAACTTGTTTTGAGAAGTATTTTGTTTCTTTTTTTTTCTTGTCTTTTAATGAATTAACCTTTTACTAGACTAGACACAAGTTGCAACATTAGTTTCAACTTCATTATAAGGCTCCACATAATGCTCATTTATGTTTTACAAGCCACTTATAAACCATTTACTAAGCATTGTAAACATGAGCTACAACATAGGCCACCATAATGCTTATTTATATTTTACAAATCATGTGTTAATCATTTGTGAATACTCGACTGAGTAAGTTCATAAATAGTAAAAACCTGGATAATAAAAAATGACTAACATATGTTGAGCTAACGCAATCAAAGATCAGTTATCAACAGTTATAATACAACATAAAAATGACTAATTGATTTGTGAACTTGTCACTAATTAATCATTCAATAACATTCATTACATAATTTACTACTACTAATTAATCACATTAATCAGCATTAGTTCCTACAACATAGCAAATTAACTAACCATCAACTAGTTGTTACTTAACAGCCAATAATATTAATAAATATCGAATAATGATGATGATTGATTATAAAGTCTTACTAGAATTAGACTTTACTAATTGGTCAGACAAATCACGTAGGCGCTGACAGAGTCATGACTTTATGAGGATTTCAGTATTGCTTTGTGCTTTTTATACAATAGCAGAGTTCAGGAGGCACTGCTCGATTGTACATATAAAACAAAGAAACTTTAGTAAGTCTCTGGAAGCTGTGAGTGTGAATATAATATTAGCCCTGAAATTAGTTTTGAATGCCTGTCTGGCACCTAGAGTGAGAGAAAGAACATGCACCGCTCTGAGAGGCAATAACAGGTCAGATTTCCCCAAAGGTTCTGACACCGGCACCAAAATTAATTGCACTGTTCTGAAGATGAATAAAGGCATTTGTGCTGTGATTAAGGAAGCCCAAGCGTTCCCTCCCTGCAGGCCTGAACCAACATTCAATAAGCCCACAGCGCTGCCTGCATGCCTGCCTGCCTGACTGACTTACTGCCAGAGAGCCGCAAAGCCTGACAGGAAACAGAATGCCATGCAGGCACACACACACACACTTCCATTTGTGTACTTGTCCAACACAGAAACGCTCCCAAGCACGAACACACACCTACATGCTCATTTGCAGGCAGACAAGCCATGTAACCCCCCCCCCCCCCCCCCCCCCTTCTTCCTCACCCACACACTCTCACACACACACACAACATTGCACGCATGCCAATGTGCATACTGTATATAACATCATACTAAAAGCACAAAAAATTAAAAGCTCAGCGCAAGAAAAGAGCAACAATAATAGAACGTACAGTATCTACTTTGTGAAAATAAGGATGTGAATTGGAGAAGCAGCTGGAGCTCCTTCAATGAGGTTGTCAAGCCCTGATAAGAGAGTGTTTATGATACTGTATCTGAGGTCTGTCACAGTGAATGGAGCCGTTGTGTGATTTTAATCGTCACCTTGGGTGACAACAGGGCTGCAGAGCTTTATGGCATCTGGGAGTAATAAACTGGAGACGAGATAGCAAAGCCATGATGGAAGTTTTGGGAACCCATTGCAAGATTATAGGGTCGTCAGTCTTTTATGAACATAGGCTTCGACTTTATGATGGAAATATTTCACAAAATAACATTTACAATAGATTTTATTTTTTTCTGTTAGTAACAAAGCCCATGCTAGAAGTAGATTTCATTTCCGGGGCTGTTTTAAAATAGAAAGAAAAAAGCATTTAATCCAAAAAAATAAAATACATGAGACAAGATAGATAGCACACTGAAATTGAGTCATTTGCTCCATGAACTGTTGAGAAGTTTGCGTTTTAACAGTGGTGTTCTCCTTATGTTTTACAGCCGTTTATGTTTTGATAGTTTGGCTTCTTCTTACCTGGACCAATGTCAAATCCTAAGAGCCTAAGAGATTTATTTCTTTGGCCAGCCTTGTCAATTTGACTGAATGCCATGCGTTTGATTGGTCTGGTCGACTTTGCTGCTCAGCTGGCGGCCAACGCAGTCGTGAATAGTTTTGGGTTATTTCCACTTCCAAATCTTTTTCTATAATTCTCACTCTCACAGCTTTTCTTGTTTATGTTAAACTAATCACTCTGGCACTTATTGTCCTCTTTTCTTCAAGTATTTCACTGACATTTGTTGTGCTGGTTCAACCTTTCAGAACTGCTTAAGCATTTTATGACAATCATTGTCAAAAATTGCGCATTCATCACACAGAAACTAAATTTTTAAAAAAGCTTTTGGCATTGACATAATTTCCCCCCTAATATTTGGCAGTTAAGAGAGCAGATATGTAATATTAAGGCATGCAAAAAGGAGTTAACGTCTGTCTCCTTTTCCACTCAGCTGAAGTAAAGACTAAAAGCATAGCCTTGGGCCCGTGTTGCACTCAAAGGACTGACATTTGCTGACATCCGGTATAATATCCTCCATTTTCTGCTTTTAAGGGTGCTCATTTTCCAACTCTCAAAAAAAAAACTCTGAGATATTCAACTTCGTTTCGCCCTTGAATTATCCAATTGATCTCCACCCTTGGATCTCTCTCTTTCTGAGTACACATTTGGCTTTAATAGAAGCACAGCGATTATCTAATACAGTGGTTTTTCATAGGCTGGGTTGGGACACAAAGGTGGTTCCAGGGACAAAATGGGCGCCGAAATTATTCTAAAGAAATTGGTACCCTAGCACACCGGCTCTATTAAGTTGCCAAAGCTTTTCTGCAATGTTAGGTGTAAGGTAAGCCGAACGAAATACTGGCTGGTTGGTTATTAACCTCAAACCTACATTTTGCAAAATTTACCTGCACAATGCAATTTGTTACAAAGTATGCAAAAATTTAGTTTTAGTTAAGAGACAAAAAAAATATGGGAAAAGGTTTGAAAATCACTTGTTTATGAAATACTTCTATCAGGAGTTATACAACAGTTAGTTCCGGTCGAGCAATTTGATTGGACAAGAGGCATTCCATGAGTGCTGATATACAGTATAACAGCACTGGGACGCTGTACTGTATGTATCACTCCGCTTCACAGCTGTTCTAATGTAACCTTGATTAGGCTGCGTTCACACATAGCGTTTGTTTGTGTGGAGAAAGCTCTGCCTGGAGCGCTTCTTGTGAGGAGAAATAAAAAGCGGATCACGACAACGTCATCTGACATTAGCCGAGTAGCTGGCTAGCTAACCAGCTGGTTAGCACTTCTAGCAGACAATACAGTGTTGTGCAACAAACAAATGTTTACCAGATATTCCCAGTACACGTCCACACAAAACTCTAACTTCATTCGCAACTAGGGTAGCGACAGCGCAAATATGGATACATTTGACCTTAATTATGAACGGTCGGCCGAGGCAGAAGGTTGGGTAGAAAGTAAACTGAAATCGTCTGTGCTAACCTCAAAGTAGCTAGCTGGCCTGCAGTCGGGAAACAGTTTACCTGTTGCTTGGCAACACTTGGTAGTGGAATCCTGAGGGAACTGTTTTTGTTGGCAGAGACAAATAACAGACAAAAATCATCTGTTGTCTCAAATTACCATTACTTGATGAATAGCTTTGTTTATACAACTGTTGTATAAAAGCAATATCACACTCGTATACACATATCAGCACGGCTGTGATTATCTTCGGCACTCGGCCTGCGGCCTCGTGCCTACGACCGAATCACAGCCGTGCTGATATACAGTACAACAGCACTCCCTCTCGTGTGATATTGCTTAAATCTTCTTGTACTTCTTGTTTATTAGAGAGGCCACTGAGTAGAAACACACTCATTGACCGTGTAGACTATTTGCACTTGTGTTTTCATTTACTGTACATATCAGTGATTTTTTTACATAAATACTTTAGGCTGAGAAAAGAACACTTATTGAATTTGGAAATATAACACTGCACATGCAGCACAGCAGAGACCAATCAACAGCACAGCCAGCGAGCTACAAGTAAGAGCTGCCTTTATTTTCTTTCTGGAACTACTTTAGTTGCTATAGCACTGGGTTCTTGGACATGGTGTGTGAAAACTGTATTTATTTATATATTTATTTATTTATTTATTTGCCAGAAAGAGGGATATCATGATTATACAGCTCTGGTTGTCATAAATGTGCTGCAACTGCCGCTCCTTGTGTCTCTTCTTACTTGCTGGCTCCCACTCACGTCAGGAGGAGCTTCTCTTCACTTAGCCAGGACCGCAGCCTCAGACACTGCTGCCAGACATTACTCCTCTCCACTCCTGGTGGCATTCTTTGAAAAGAAATTTTAAAATATATATATAAATATATATATCGGGTTTTTTTTATGGCATTTCTGCTTCACTAGACAGTGTAGAGTACAGTGGATAACAACAAGAAAGTGGGGAGAAAGAGAAGCACACACACACACACCCCACCCCTCAAGGTAAAACTTCTACATAGCTGACATATATATATAAAAGTGACGCATGGTGATGCCGAAAGACATTTCACAGGGCCGAACCAATAAGTTATGATGTGCAATACTTTCTCTTTCAAGGCATCACGAAAAGAAGTGCTAACCACTGACATTATTCTGAAGCTGATTGCATTATGATTGGAACCATAAAGGTGGTCTGTACAAGGTGGGGCATCTGAGAATGTGAAAGAGGAGGCGGGCTAGGAGTAGAGCCACTTCATCCGTCAGCAACCCGTCGGCCTACCTGGGTGATTCATGGCAGCCATTTTGTGTCAAAAACTCACCACAAATCAGTTTCCCACGAAAAGAAGAATGACACTCACTCTGTCTGCACACAGCCAACACAGGAACCCTCAAATATGTGTGTCAGAGATAGGGAAAAAGATTAGTTTTCCTAGCGAGGAAAATGTGAAAGTGGGTTCAAAAGCTGCAACACACAACACACAATGGATGCTTTCATTTGCTTGAGTCACCAGCTGCTGTTTTTCTGCAGTTCTTTAATAATTCAGAGCCAGAAGACAGGAGGCAGCCATGTTTGCTGTATTTATCTCCATGTTTGTTACTTCAGCACCATGCAATATAATCGTGTTATACACACAGCTCCCAGCATGGTAACCTTTAAAAATTATTTATTAGGTTTCTATCAACAGAATGGAAATAATAAAAGTCCCTTTGGTCTTGAGTCACAATGCCACTCCTGTACTGTGACCGCACTGCAACATGAAATATTTCCATTGGAAGTTTTTTTTTTCCCCCCCCTGTTTCTCGTTTTGTTTTTATCACTTCTCAAGTTTTCAAGTGTGTGCCGTCACCCCGGTTTTCCCCATTCTCTCCTCTCTTTTGAAATGTAATGTTGGCAGAATAATGGAGAATTACCCTGTCTATAAAAAGCTCCTGAAGTCAGGAGGTGCACTACTGCCAAACGACACTGAAAGCAATTACCGTATGTTTCAACACCCTTTTCATAGGAAGGGATCTGTCTCGAGGGCCACTCACCATGCGTATGAGACTCATTTGGTTCCCATTACCATATCCTGCCGCAGCACAGTCGAGCCCTGCCTGTCACTGCCTCATCTATTCAATGTCTTCTGCGTGCCACGGCCATGTCCTTGTATCAACAGAGGATAGAGGAAAAAAAAAAAAAACTTGCACGCAAACACACGTCTTTGTTTTCATACAGATAGTCGCCACTCAAAGAACGATTTCCCTGCCACTCTAATGACCCTGCATGTGTGATGCTGGAGCAGAAATGTGATTAAAGAAAGAAAGAAAGGAGATTCTCTTCTTCGCTGCCATTTGGTGTTGTTGGGGAATTGTGAATTCAGCAGAAAAAGGCGAGTCTCCCTGCCTTCGCTCTCAGTGAGAACAAAGCTATTGTCCACAAAAGGGGGCTGGAGGATTCTCAAAGAAACGGGGGAAAGGTGGGGAAAGATGGTGTGATTTGTTTCTGTCCTGCTGGTTTCAACTCCCTGGATATTTCCACAACTACCCCCCCTCCTCCCCCATCTATACACACCCCTCCTCCTCCTCCCTGTCCCCTTCTGGTGCTTGAACTCTGTGTGGGTTTGCTGTTAATTGGATTCAGATTGCAGTAATAATATAGTCTTATGTACAGCGCCGTTGGGCTGGGTTGAGTTGGGTTTTCCAGAGTTGGGCCTCGGAGTTAATACTTTTACTGCAGATAAAGTAGGTAGTCATACAGAGCTGATTGTGTGAGAAAACAGTCTGCTATGCATCTGCTCGGCAGGCGGCGTAGCCGGCGAGGGGAGGTCACCTAATCATTAACGCCCTGGGGATGATGTCATCCCGCTGTGCGCTGAACGCCAGTCGGTTCCCCACATGTGTCCCTGTCTGAGGGAACGCATCATCACCGCCGTCCTGCTGAGTCAGCTGGGTGTAAGTTCTGTGTGTGTGTGTGTGTGTGTGTACTGTGGCTGTGTGTGTTACTGTGCTAGCGTTTTGCACGTGTGTGTGACTTGTGCAGTGGTGTTTGGGTTTGCATGTGGGCAAGTACTATGTTAACAATACTGACATACGAGTACAAACATCTCTTAGTCTGCATGAATAAATTGGAAAGCACGTTGAAGTGAGATTTTTAGGCAGATTCTGCCACATGCCTGAGCTCTGTTGTTACGTTCTTGCAGTAGAGCTGTCAATTAACTATCACTTTAAATAAAAGTCAAGCTACTTTCCCAGACTGTTGCCACGACAGCCCAAGAATGTCAACAATGTAATTACAGAATAATTGTACTTCCTACTTGAGAGACCCAAGAGAGAGGAGGAAGACTTTGTTTCTATGGTTATTCTATTTGTTTTCAATGTGTGTATGACTTTGACTGAGATGAGACAGAGTCTCCGAGTTCTTGTTTATGGGAAGACGTGTGTTTTGGTACTTTTTGGGGTATGACAGAGAGTGGCCTTGTTGGCTCTGGTGGGATGAGGAATGTGAGTTTCCATCTTTGAGAGCCGCTTGGAAAGAATCAATGTAAAAAAAATATATAGAAATACAGAAAAAGAGGGAGAGAGAGAGAAAGATCCATGAGAGGTGGTGCATCAAAAGCACCACATTTGTTTTTAATTTCCCGCAACGAACCCTGAAACCAAACCAGAGCGATTCCATTGGAGGAAGAAATTGGCACGCAACGTCGTCTTCCCCTCCCACATCACCCCATCTTCCCGTTCTCTAAAATAATATTTTGTTTCACAGGCAAAGAACATGTTTGATCACCCCTTTTATTAGAGACAAGGGTTGCCTCAGAAGTGCCTCTCTCCCTCCCTTTCTCACCGCTGTCACTGTCTGTCCCGCTCCGCCGCCCCATGCTGTGCGGCATGGCACAGGGAGAGGAGAGAGGAAAAAGGCCTGCGCTCAAGGGCTCAGATGTGGGATACGGTGCCAAAGCGGCCTTGATTCTTCCATCTGAAGGGTCATATTATGTTCAGAGATTGGCTTTCCGCAACGAAACTGCTCTCCTCCTTGATCAATAAGACAAGTCACCCGTTTGCATTAATCCCACAAGCCGCCCACATGCAGGAATGTGCAACTCAGGGAAAATCTTACAAGATGTAATTTCTTCACGTCTGCAGAGACTGCGAAAGCCGAAAGTAGCAGCAGCGGGGGGAAGAAACTCAGAAAGAGTTCCAGAACTTTTACCGTTTTTATGTTTCCCCTCGTTTCTACTTATTTTATAAGTGCGAGGGCTTGGCGAGCAAATTCAGCTAAGCGACTTCCCTCCACTGTCAGTGTTAAATTGTGAGGAGAAGTGGCAGTTAAGGTCTCCTCTCTTTGTTGTCTGCACTCGCGTCAAAGTCCCAGATGATTTACAGCAGGGGTTAGGTCAGAGGTATTGTTCGACGGCGAGCCGAGCATTCCAGCTGTATTGTCTGTTTCCTCTGTTTTAGAGCACGACTTGCGCATCTTGACCGTGAAGATTAGAAAGTGCTCGTGCCAACGTGCCCAGATGAACTCCTCAGGGACAAGTGGACAAAAGTCAGCTTCCTGGCTCCATTGTCCAAGGAGAATATCCTGTTTATTAGAGCTGGATGATCCCCAGAAGAATGGCTGGCAACACCTATGGCATTGGTCATGCTTTGAATAAAAGACTTTTTAAGCAGATAAGTCGGAGCCCCAAAATGGATAAACAGATGTCCGAAACGAAACAATTACTCTCCTGATAACCAGCCGACCTTCCTTTCTTCTTTGGCTTTTCCTTTGTCTTCATAGAAGATTTAAGGATTCTTTGCTGTCTGCCAACAATATTTCCCGTTTGCCGCCCAGACATACTTGTTGCCTGTTTGTTGAATTGCAAATATTTTTCAATCTTATTTGTATTTTTAAAAAAACGCCCATCTCCTGTACTCACTCAAACATCTCACAGGCTCCAGAGGAAGCAAAATGTTTATTACAGAGCTCTCCTTTGCACTGATGGATTAGCTTGTAGAATTTACAGGGGAACGTATTATAAATCACTGCTGTACTGACCTTTCCTTATAAAATGGGAATCAAAAGCCAGAGCTGATTTCCACAGGAGCTTGGGTGTAAAAAATAAGGCTGCTTTGGCAGGGAGAAATCTGTCAATGCATTTGTTGGACAGGGATATTAAAGCGCTGATATAAAGCAGCGGATGGTAAAGAAAGTTGTGAGTTATAGCTATGGACAGAGCATATCCTGTTCCCTTCCATATACAGGATTACTGTTATTGACAAGTCTGGTACAATGTCTTCTCACAGTATTTTCTGTTGCCTTGGCCCGACCAAATCAATGGATATCGTGTCCAAGTGCCCATGAAAGTCAAACCATCACTTTACATTAAAGCTGTGATACCAACCATGCAGATAACATGCGAATATTTCATTCATTTTAGAATTTGATTTTAATAATATGCAACGAGGGACCTCGATTTCTTCAGCTTAATAAAATCCTTAGATGAAGCCCATTATTGTGCATGTTTGCACTGAAGAGGGGAAACTATTTGACAGAAATGATCCGGAGGAGAGGCAGTGCCAAGCCAGGGTATTAAAAAAGGGCAACTTCTCCGCCACGCATTTTTCACGCCAGCAGCACCAAGTGAAATTGGTTACTCAGCTCCTAATGCACCGGTCCCCCCTGTCAATGGGTGATTAGCTGAAAGGGCTTTCATATTATGGCGAAAGTTGCGAGGCTCCTTTCAGACGAGAGTCTCATAAAAGTTCGGGAGGTTCACTTTTCTCATTAGGTCGGAGTCAGCTTCGATTTCCTGTGTGAGCGTGGAGTGGCAGGCCTTGGGTGACTGTGTTCTAAATGTAAATCATGGCTGAATGGAATTACGCCGACAGTCAGACATCTGTATTTTAATTGGCCCCCGGCCACTAAGCCCCCAACTCCCCCACCCTTCCAGCCCTTAGCAACAGGCTCCCACAAAAACATTAATTTATAGCCCCGGTGTAAAGAATACACCCCGTGTGTGTGTGTGTGTGCAGAACAAGGGAAAAAAGAGCCTGTATAGCCTACATGGCAAAAACAATATTTAGCGGATGAGATCACTGCTACCATCTCCATTGTAGCATCAGCATGAGAAGTCGGCCCGAAAATATTTCGCTTGGCTGGTTACTGTGGGTTTCTGCACCCTTCGCCTGCATGTGTTTGTTTTGACTCGAGGCCGCTTATTTTCACTATAGGCTATCTGGCCGTGGGCTGCTAATTGTGAGGGGATCTGGACAGAATGGTGTGTTTTGAGAAAAGGGATTAGTTCAATCAGTCTATTCCTCTGGCAGAGTGCGTGGTGTGGGCCCACTGTTTAACCAGGGTGGTCGCCGGGCAGCGGAGGGAGAGGAGGAGCGATAGCAGAGATAAATAGAGGAAGAAATTAGAATAATAGACGAATAGATTAATTTGGAGATAAAGAGGAAGAGATTTGAATGATGATATGATGAGAAAAACAACACGGTCATTAGGATATGCTGTAATCCAGATGCAAACCCCACTGTGTTGTTAGTTAATAGTGACAGAAAACCACAAGGAACCGCAGGAGGCTGTGTTGTGTTGAACGGAAGACTTGGTGGGGATGGGCTTCAGCTGAGACCTCTGATGGATTTATGGATAATGGGTTTATTGTGCAAGCTAATTGTTGGAGGATCTAGACTGCATGGTGCGTTTGGAGAAAAGGGATTAGCCCGATCAGTCTATCCCACCGGTGGAATGTGTGGCAGGAGTCCAGTGTTTAGCCTGGGTGCATGCCGGACAGTTGGAGGCAACATCCCTCCACGACTTGAAAGAGATAGACGGAGAGGGAAGGAGGTGGGGGAACGGAGAGAAAGAGAAATGTAAAGACGGAGAGATTTAGAGAGAAGACAGCTCTGAATGAAAACCCGCTGTCTTCAGAATACCAACCCACTGTCTTGTTACTGTAATACCATCAGACAACCACAAGAACAGAGGTCTCCTCAGTTTTGCGCGGAAGACTAAGTGAAGACGGCTCAAGCCGAGACCTCGGCCGAATTTATTGTGTGTGAATAATTGTAGTATGGATTTTCTTTCTCTCTTCTTTTCTTTATGCTTTTATTTATTTCCCTTAAGTTTTGTTTTGGAGTTTTTTTTCCTAATCTGCCGTTTGCCACAGGATTTACGTCCCAGCATTGACTACGCTGAGAGAACCACTCAGCGGAATAAGTCCATTACTCACTCAATTACTGGAACAGCATGGCCTGCTGGGTCGGGTTTGGGAGAAGCAGGAAGGAAGGCCTTGTGGCTACTGGAGGGTTTTAGTATGTCAACGCTCTTGGCTAAATTCAGCTTTGTGTCTTTCTTCAGCTCTCTACTCATAACCAGTAAGTGGTACATACACCATGTATTTAGGCTCCTTTTATTGCAGATTCGCATAGGTTATTTGTCATTTAATTTTGTGTTATGTAGCCATGTGGTGTTGAATATTAACATAATATGCCCTTCCCCAGGTGCTCTGTTGATTTTAGCTGTATGTACTTAGATACTTTAATTACAGAAGAGAAAATATGATTTATTATAGACTGCAGAACATGCTCTTTTCCCTGGGGCACTGCTGAACAGCTTGCCATTGTTGCAATCTGTGTGATACTGAGTAGCTAACATACTGGGGTCCCTTCTGTATGTAACCGCATAGAGAGCAATCATTGTTTAAATTATTCGCTTTGTGTGGGAATCCTCAGAGATAACTCAGCTCTCCGTCCCATTGTTTATTTCACCAGCGCAGTGTGAGAGTTATCAAACACTATCTTAGCTTTCATGTTCAGATCATATAGCAAGGACTTCCTCTTGCTTAGTTTGTTCAGACATCTGGTATTGTGGACTTTGGGCCAGGGGCCCAGCTCGGGAGAACTCTGAAGGGAGAAAAGATGAGATATTAGCATGTGGAGAGGGAGAGAGAGACAGAGAGAGAGAGAGAGAGAGAGGTAAAGACAGACAGGAAGGAAAGGGAAGAAGAGACAGTGAGAGAGAGGCAGGCAGACACACGTGCACTCACACACATGCAGCATAAATCATCACAGATCCAAAGATAATAGAAAATGGCAGTCCCCACAGTCTGCTAAATCAAGCCGCTGCTTCCTCGGTCTATTCAGTAATTGCGGAGAGTGCTGATCGGGTTGTTTTGCGGCAGCTACAGAGAGCTAAACGAAAACAGGCAGGAACGAACGCAGAGCATCGCATCGTCTGTGGGTGAACTTTAGGGGCAGGGCGGGGATTCGGTGGCTGTTGTGGTCGACAGAATGCGGGGCGGGCGGGAGAGAGTGCTTTGGGGAGGGTTTTAGCTGATGAGGTACGTGTTTGACAGAGGTGGATGCAGACATTTGTAGAATCAGCAGAGGTGTCACGGCCAGGTCCGCCAGCGCCTCGCTCTTCATCAGATTCAGGAAATAGGAGCTTGCATGAGGTGCTGCTGCTGCCTTCTTTTTGCAGCTCCAATCGTCCATAACAATTTGTCTCCATGCAGGCAAATGCTCACCTTGGCAGGATCAAGCAGAATGTGTAGTTTTAAATCAATAATTTTCTTATTAGCCAGTTTGGATTTGAGGCGTTCATCCAGGTTGCAAAGCTGTATTCAATGTTCAACCCATAACTTCAGACTCCATCTCAAACTTTCATACTGTTGTGTGTCGTATTGAGAAGTCAGTGTCATGCTACTGTCTACCAAATAATGCATTCTCTGTCTTAACCCTAATATGCCATGAAATTGCCATTGTGACCACATACAATTATACTTCCCTGTTTAGCTACCCTCAGTGGTTTTAGGCTTTAAAGGCTGGACAACACAAGTTATTCCAGCTGAATGAAAAAATACTAAAACTGTACCATTTGGACTTCTAGCTCTGCAAATCTGATTTCTGGCAACTTTGTGGCAACAAATGTAAAACCTCCTGCCAGAAATCTAAGAGTAATTTTAAATTCAGATATGAACTTTGGCGCAGATCAAATGGGTCATGTTTTTATCGGTTAAGAATTATTGCTAAGATAAGGTCATCGCTCTCATTTTCTGATAACGAAAAAGTCATTACTTTTATTTAATCTTGGCTTTTTTATCTTTGACTTTTGTAATTCTCTTTACTCCTCAGTTAAAAAGTACCCTCCCACCCCCAGCCCTAATGTAGGATTTTGGTTGTTCTGCCTACCAACTGGTGGTGATCGACAATTTGCTGTCAGGCCCCAAGACTTTGGAGGGAAGAAGAAAATGTTTATGTTTCTATTTCCATTTACTTCTTGTGTTCTCTTTTCTCTATGTTTGTTAAGATTTGTATCATTATTGTTAGTGGTACTAGTAGTAGTGTATTTCTTCCTTCTTACTAGCAGAAACTAGCAGTCTTAAGTTTTGCTCACAGCATTGTGGAACATTGTTAGGAAAAGTGCTATAAAAATACAGTTATGATTATGATTATTAGCATTAGTATTGGCATTAGTATTAACATTAGTGAGAATCTCACTTTTGCCAGTAGACATCTATTTGGCCGCACTGCATATGAATTTGAAGGACTTTAGATTACAAGTTGACAAAATGAGAAACTACATGTAGGCACTCAACAGTCTGTCTCATCCTTTAAGCCACCAGGGCTTCAATCACCCTCTCTTAAGCCCAACGATTGAGGCTGCTCAGAATATTATTCCTTCATCCGATTGAAAGTTGGGACAAAAAGAGCGATGGGCTGGAGTGGGGTTTGCTCCCGTTTCCCTTAAGAGCCTGGATGCAAAGACAATTACCCAGTTGTGGGCACTGTGCTCCAGAAGCAAACCACTCTAAGTCCATGTGGGATGTGCTGTCTTTTACTAATCTCCCCTCCGCAAAGTAGGCCAGACTCTTTTGGAGGAATTCAGAAGAATTGCAAAGAACTTTGCCATTTACTGGACTCTGGGAGAATCTTGTTTTTCTTTCTGCCTATTTTTGCACCAATTGCCACAAGAACTGAGGGTGGCATGAGGCTGTAATCAGTGTCATGTAAACTCTAATTGTGTATTTGGGACAGCAAACATGTATGGCGTTCCTACCCTCTCTAGATTGTAATAAAGAATATCACAGCAACAGCTTTTTCAGTAAATTATCAGCACAGCCTGTATTTATATGCCGCTGTATTTGACCCTCAGATAGTGGTGAGGTACAGAAGGTGACATTAACATCCAGATTATGAATAACATTCATTTATTTAATCACAAGCCGATTCAAAAACGGGGCTCAAAACCCTGTGAAATGTGTCAAGACTAAAGACCATCAATTTCCATGTCACGGATTCCGTTGTCTTTTGTTCACAATAAAGTACATTCTGATTAATGTGAAATGACAAGCTGAGAGACATGGAACGTGGGTTTCAATTTGAACAGTAATCAAGTGGGGTGAGAGTGACCCGGCGTCCCCGGCACAGCAGCAGAGAGGCTTACAGCTGCCATTTGAGTTGTTTTTTTAATTACAGGCTAGACTTAATTAAAAGTTTCTGTGACATTTCTTAGTGGCTGGTAATCACATCAATTAAAGCATGATTCCCAAGCCATAGGCTCAGCCAGGCTGAGAGGGGCGTCTTTGTCACAGCTATTGGGGAGGAAATACATTTATTAGCACCATATAATTTAAACTACTAGATAAGTTAAGTTGTCACTTGTATACAGTTTTCCCCCTCTCTGGAGACGACTTAATATTCAGACAGAATCAGCTGCAATTGTTTGTGATGTCAAGCAGAGTTCAGCGTTCATGGGTTTAATCCACATTTGAAAGCACTGAGCCTCTTTCAGTTACACTTACTATCGATCAAGTTTTCATTTCTGGGACTCCACGCCCTCTTCTGTAGTATTATAAAACTGTCATTTTGTAGTGGAGTTACATCTTCAGGAGGCTTTTACATACTTTTAGTGAAAACTAGAGTCACAGCCTCTAATATTGACTCATTTTAAGATTTCAACTTGAAATAGCTCACACTGAGATCTACAAAATGGGCCCGCTCTTATTCTCACTCTCCCTGCACAGAACCTAGGAGTAATATTCTCATCTCAGGGAGTCAGACATATTCAGCCGAGGCACTCAGCACTTCATATATTGGAAGTCTGAACTATTAAAATAAGTCCTGGATGGTTATTTCTGATTTCAGACCCATGGGAGCCCTTTCATATGGAGTCTGTCTGCCTGCAAATGTCTGTCTATAACTGCTCCACCGTCAACGGTCAGCAGAGGTTTTGAAGTCTGGGCACAACCTAATTGAGTTAGGTTATTGATATTGTACTTTATGTAGAATAGAAGAATCCCATTATGCCGTTGGCTGAGCTTATTCCAGGTCCAAGGATGCATTAGCACAGACCCATAAGTGGCTGCCTAACATCAGTGCAAGTACAGGCCGGTGATTTTACTGGGTTTCACTCTTTACCTCTATGCTGAGGCAAATTTTTAATAATATCAGCCTATGTGTGTTTTCAACAAAACACCTGCTGGTATATTATTGTAAAAGCAACAGACTCTGACATCTGTGGTACAAATCTGACATATAGATAACTATCAAAAGATACCAGGAAATCTCTATTCAATATACACATATTATTTTCTGGTTGAAGTACAGGTCAAAATACTTTTGCACAAGCAGTATGTTACAGCGCTCGGACACCTCCAGCTATTGCAATATTAGTTCAACTCTTCACAATATATAATTAGTGGAAGTAAAAGTTTCAGGCCGCAGAGAATTCACAGATGAAAGCGAGTGTGATCTCAGAAGCCAGGAGAGATCTCCAGGGAGTGTAGAGGCACAGGGCTTGTGTTAAGTTTAGGCTAGTATGTAAACAATTTTAAACCTCAAGGCCAAGCAGCCTTTGGTAATGGATGCTTAACCCCAAGCAAAGCACTAATATATTGATGTACTCCCCGCCCAGAAACACTGGAACCAGCTGAATTAGCACAAGGACCTTTGACACGGCAATGTAAATAAGAGAGGAGCTGGATTTACAGTGCACTTTTGGCTACCTCTGAAACCACTCAGAGAACAAGAGAGGAAATGCATCCCCCCCAAACCCTTCCACACACACACACACACCCCACCCAGTGTTGGAAGCAGAGGAAACACCGCAGAATGTAAGAGCAGGACACCTTCAAACACCACAAAGGAAGAGGAGAATGTCTTTTATCTTATCTCTTATCCTCAGTAATGAAACAAAATCATCAAACCTTTAAAAAGGAACACCATACATGTGTAACGTCCAATAAATACCTATCGCCACATCCAGCGCATATCCCACCATCACATTTAATATTTAACATTTCTGAACATGATCTTAAGAAGACAGCGGGGTGTACAGGCAGGTTGCCCTTCCTAACAGCGCATGAGAAGAGATCAAATGAAGAGAGGAGGTTGAAGTACGTAGGTTATCTGGATGAATTGGACATAACTGAGTAATAGGAGATTATTCAAGAAACGCTGAACACAGACAGCAAAGACAGTGGGGAGTGATTAGGGAATGTATGTGTGTGTGTGTGTGTGTGTGTGTGTGTGTGCAAGTGCGTGCATGTGGCGCTGTAAATTTAGGAAGATACGGGGGCAGAATGAGAGATGAGATAAATCAGAGTGCTGCACAGTAATGGTGCGTGGGCTACTTTGAGCATGTTTTAAGTCAAGAGGGTGTCCGGGTGTGTGTTTCTTTTATCACACGCTCTCAGCTCCCTTTATTTTAAGCAACGTTGACAGGCAGGGAGGACAGGGGTTGAGATGATGACTCACAGTAAAAGAGGAAAAGAAAAAGGGCGTCTGGTGCATACTCAGGTGTCCTATTCATTACTTAGGGATGTGACAGGGGGAAAGACGTGTACAGTATGTGAGTGTGAATGCACATTGGAATGTCTGTCTTTCTTGTGTGAATGTCAAGCATGGACTTCCGAAATGTTGGGAAATGAGCATGATGTCTTGAATCAATAATAATAACAATACTTTATTTCTATAGCGCTTTTTGAAACAAACAGATCCAAACAAAATGTGATAAAAGCAATGTGAAGATAAAACCAGTCACACCAAGTTCATCAGATAAAATGTCAGATAAAACAAGTTTACATTAGATAGATAGATGGACAGATAGATAAATAAAATAAAACACAAACACAAGACAGTAGAGTGATAATAAAAAGGCCTTCTGATAAAAGTCACTGAGAATGATGAATATACAAAAAGTGAGAGAAATATGTTTTCCCAGCACAAAATGAATACAAATTTCATGAGACAGTATTAGAATGTGCGCAGGTACTGTATGTGTGAACGCGTGTCTGTGACACTGACAAAAAATTGTTTTGACTAGCGCCGAAGCTGATATCCGCCTCGCAAAAATAAAAAATGCTGTGTCTACCTTCCTGGGTTTGACCTGTGCCAGACGAATATGAAAGCAATGAAGAGCTGTTTTTGATGTTGAAAATATCAGACGCGCTCTTCAGTCGGATGCTAGCAGATGTCTACTCAACCGTCTCCTTCAGAGAGATATTGCAATAGTGTCTGCCTCTCGATATGAAAAGGACTTCTGAGCAACCCACACTTATCTACTTAATACCCTGAAACAATTTTACTTGACTAGAATATCTTATTTGATTTGTCTTCTAATCCATACGGAGCAGTAGATGGGTTATTGATTGAGACTTAATGCAGCGACTGTGTCAATAATGGCCAATGCTAATATGCCTCGGAAAATAGACAGGCGGACGGGCCTGCAGAGTTATTAATATCATTGCTATTGAGCTCCGCAGGTCCTCCCCCAGCCTCAGAAACGCTCGTTAGCATATCGGCTGGTAATAAACCTGACAACCGCTGTTGTCTCGACAACTGAGGAGGGATGACACCAGGCCTGCCGCTGCAGAATCTGCTGTAACCCAATCAGCGTCGGCCCAGTTTCCCTATAGCCCCATGCCACCTCCATCCCCCAAGCACAAGCCGTCACTGGAATAAGCTTTGACATCTGGGCAGAGCTTCCTTACAGACTAATTATTATGTGCGATGAACACACAGCGTATCTTTTGTCACATGACTTGGACTCGAGTCAGACTGGAGTCACAGTTTTAATTGCTTGAGACTTGACTTGATGCATGAAGAGAAGACTTGATACTTCACTTGACTTCTGGTGACTTGGGACTTGACTTTGACTTGTACTTTGATGACTTGAAAAGGTTTCTAAAGTCCTGACAAAAGATCTTGTGTTTGTGTAAACGACTTAGATTGAAAGTTATAAGTATGTATGGAATAATTGAATATATTGAAGTTGAAACTGATTATAGAAATCAAACTCATGATGCTCTTACCAAGTTTTTATCCTATTAAAACCATATTGCGTTGAAAAGTCCTAAATATTTAGTTTTCTTTAAGATATTAAATTGATACTGGACTCTTGATTTGTTCTGACTTGATTTGGTGTTCTACATTTAGACTTGAGACTTGACATTAATGACATGGACTTGATTTGGACTTGACTTGGTAATCTACATTTAGACTTGAGACTTGACATTAATGACATGGACTTGATTTGGACTTGACTTGGTAATCTACATTTAGACTTGGGACTTGACTTGAGACTTGTGCCTCAAGACTTGAGACTGGCTTGGGATTCGAGCAAAGCTAACTCACCTCTGTGTGCATCAAATCAGACATCAGTGGGGGAGATAAAAGGATTAAGAGGGACATTATCTATTAAAAAGTAATGTAATCAGCCAAGAGGGAAAAGAGACCTTCTTGGGAAATAGTGGGGAAGAGTATGAAAGCCAGATGAGAGTGGGAGGAAGCTGTTTGATAGCGATGACACTCAGCCATCCCCCGCGGAGTTATGGCTGGATAAGAGCCGCTCTTTGAGTTGCAGTACAATTCCCAGGCCCCAAGCGCTGCGTCTCCTCCCTCCAGGATGCAGAGGTTAACAGTCAGTTCATAACACGACCTTTACAAACAGCTTAGCCAGCGGCATTAGCACATATCCTCCCCCACCCCCTTTCCTTCCCTCTCTCTCTCTATCTATCCCTCCTTTCTTTCGCCCAGACAGGAGGTTTCGGGAGGCCAACAGTCATCTCTGATTCTAGATGAAACAATGCTACCACACCTCCCTCCCCCACTGCTTCCTCTTCTTTGCGGCTTTTTTTTTTTTCTGTCTTCTGCTGTCCTCCTCTTTTGTAAATCCCTTATTCCTACTCTCCACTCTCCTCCTTCCCCTCTCTTCAAATTTCTTCCTTTCTCTCCTTCCCCTCTCTTCAAATTTCTTATTTTCTTTTCTTTTCTCAGTTTTGATCTTTCTCTTTTCTGGTCCTTCCCTCTAAAAGCCACAGCACCATGCACCTTTTCATATCTCACTCACTCTATTTCTCTTTCTCTCTCTCTCTCTCTCTCTCTCTCTCTCTCTCTCTCTCTCTCTCTCTCTCTCTCTCTCTTTTACTCAATTTTTTTCAAATTCAAATTCAAATCCAAATTTGCTTTATTGGCATGCTTTATTGGTATTCTCATATTGTCAAAGCATGAAGTTGTGTAATGATTTAAAACAAACAAACAAAAAAAATGCAGTAGTAATAATAATAACAGTAATAAAGTAATAACATAATAAAGAACAACCCACATGGGAAACAAACAAATAAACATACAATATGTAAAGAGACAGATGTGGGAGACGAACAGCCAAACAACCCTTTTACTCTCTCTCTCTCTCTCTCTCTCTCTCTCTCTCTCTCTCTCTCTCTCTCTCTCTCTCTCTCTCTCTCTCTCACTCTCTCTCTCTCTCCCTAGTCCTCAGTGACCTGTGAACTGGTGGACAAGGCCTGTCAGATCCAGCTGGGCGAGCAGAGCCTCCTGTGGAGTACATTAAAGACACGTGGAGGTCAGCTTTCTTGAACTTTGACCTAGGTGAACCACAATATCTGTTTCTTGTTACTTTGAACCGGCGGGATAGGAGTCGAGCACCATCGATTTTTTTTCTTTTCATTCAATTGCAAGATAATGAGTTTTGTAACTGCTGTTTGCTTTGATTTCTGATCATGTCAGTGGGTTTAAAGAAACGTCTTACAGTTGTTTTGAACTTTTGAACACTATTGATTCCAACTCAAAACTGCCTCATGTATGATTTAGTGTTTTCTATCAATGGGCCATGTTCTAGCGTGCACTCCTTGTATTGAAACAACATCAGCAACATTTTCTCTTAGCTTAAAGTCGAAACACATCACATCTGGCCCAAAGCTGGCCCCTTGAGAGCCATCCATCCGGGCCCCTGAAAGCAGCCCTCCAGGTGCGCACATATGATGGTCATACTGTAAAGACCTCTGTATTTCCAAGTCCACAGAGGAAAGAGACAGTATTGTTCCAGCCCTCACCCCAGGGGAGTCAGAGGGATCTTTTACAGGCTGTGGTTTTACTGTAAAACATCTCTCTTTCTGCACTGACTGTGTGGCAGACAGCAGGAAAGGCTTGTCTGGGGTTTATTGGCAGTTCTGGATGTGCAGATGATGGACGAATACCCCTACGGAGCGCAGGTCTTATAAAAGGCAAAGGGCGGAATACCCCTTTTAAAATGGTGTTTATTTCTTTTGCATGTCTTGTGTGATCTCTCTCTCTCTCTCTCTCTCTCTCTCTCTCTCTCTCTCTCTCTCTCTCTCTCTCTCTCTCTCTCTTTCTCTCTCTGTGTCTGTCTTCACATCTCTTTTTCTTCTCTTTCTGTCTCTCTCTTTGTACCCTCCAGCTGCTCTCGAGCCTCTTCTCGCCCCTTTTCTCTTACTGTTTCTGAATAAACAAGGACTGTTTCTATATATCTCGTAGACACTGGAGGATTTACCCTTGACATTGCCTATTCCTTCAGGCTGTGTGTGTATGTGTGTGTGTGTGTGTGTGTGTGTGTGTGTGTGTGGGAGGGGGTGGGGGGGGGGGGGACGGTTGCTTGCGCACTGGGTTGGTAAGTCATAGCCTCAATCTCTAACTGATAAACCGCAGGTAACCCATGTTCTGTGTATTTTATATTCCGCATGGCCATGGCATTCTCATTATTGCAATTCAACAAGGTCAACACAGGTACAGAGTGCTATGCATTAGAAAAAATCAGTCTCTGTATTGCCTTTCATAGCAGCATATCCTATAGCATCCTATAGCTAATTCAGACCATTGGCTAAATGGAAACATTCAGTTCTTTCAAATTGTTACATATTAGCTCCCCCATTATAATTACATATTCACTGCATTACATACTGCAAATTGATGCAAATGTTGAATCTGTATTTGTCAGGTAACATGATAATAGCTATTCTAATAAGTTCTCAGAATTGTCAGAAAGACACCAGGACAAAAGTTATAATGAATAACTTGCATTCAACCGCGGACAATTGGATGAGTCATTTGTAACAGGAGAACTTTCAAGGATACACAAATGGAGAAGCATCAGCTGTAATAACATAGCAACAATAACTTATAGAGAACAGCGCTGAGAGAGAGAGAGAGAGAGAGAGAGAGAGACACACACAGACAGAGACAGACAGAGAGAGAGAGATAATGCATTTAAGATTTGCTTTGCAATAGGAGGAAAAGTCCATCATCGGATACTCTTACAGTGTTAGATATCATTAATTTGTGACTATCAAAAGGAGTTATTTTGTAATTAAGTGTTTACTTTTTTGGTGTATCCATTTTCCTTCAGTCTACCTCTTCTAGTTCGCCTCACAGTAAGAAGGACCCAGGATCGATTCCCAGCCCCGGCCCTTTCTTTGTACAGTTTACATGTTCTCCCCATGTTAGCGTGGCTTTCCTCCAGGTGCTCCGGTTTCCTCCCACAGTCCAAAGACATGTAAACCAGCTGGATAAGAGACTCTAAATTGCCCATAGATATGAATGAGAGTGTGAGCGACGTCTGTCCGACTATCTGAATAAGCCCTGGACTGGCGACATGTCCAAGTTGTCTCCCTGTCTTCCGCCCAGTGTATGCTGGGATGGGCTCCAGCCTCCTGCAATTAAGTGGGTAGAGAAAATGAATGAATAATTGAGTAATCCTGTGAGCTCACCGCTGTTGGGAACATGAAAGAGCGTGTCTTTTCCATTATACACAACAGAACGAAGAAATATGAAGCTGCTGTAAACAGAGGTTCCAGCTGGACATGGCTGAAGCGGTCTGTGGTCAGAAGGTTGGGATGTAGTCCTTACATGGTTAAAGGTTTTGGGATTCTGGCTGTGGACGGAGCGATCTCTTGTACATTTGAAACATCATTCACGGGTTCTTCATGTCTAATTTTAAGTCTCATTTTACTTAATGAGGACTGATCAATTTTAACAAGGGTTGTGCTGCAATTTATATGCTAATAAAAACCCAGGATTAGGAATCTGAAGAGTGATAGCAATGGTTTAAAATATCTTCAGTACAAGGACCTGTGCTCCTTCTGGGTTCTGGGAGTTCTGGGAATGAAAACAATGAAAGCCTTATGTCAGGCTTGGCTTCCATCATCCACTTTTCCACATACAATAAAATCCCAATAGTTTATACTGGGAACACAAGTTGCGATTAAGGTCGTGCCTCTTTAAAGTGATGTTGAACTTTGGTAGTACCTTGGGTTGTGAAGCTGGCCATGATATAACCCCAAAATGAAGCGATTCTCTGTTATCTGTTGCTCCCGTAGAGGCGATTGGAGAATTGCATTTTCTTCTCTCTCCACTCACTGCCATTGTAGGGGGATGTTCGCAGTGTAAGTGTACTTAATGTAAGTCACTTTTGTTGTGTGACAAGCAACTTCAAGTAGCATTGTAATGTAACAAGTGACTTTTAAAAGTAACACTCTCTAACAGACATTGTTGGGAGTACCATCAGACTGAATCAATCAGAGTTTATTGATTGCAATGCACCCAAGATCTGCAAACATTTCAATGTTTCCAGGCACATTTCCTGTGCTCCATAGATTTTTATATCCCTCTATGTAGTGGTGAAAAGATGCACCTTTCAGTTCTTTCTCTGTACAATTTTGTCCCTCAGAGACAATTAAAAAGAGCAATTCACAAGAAGTTATCTGCCAGTGACTCTCTATTACTTCCTCACTAGGTAAACTTGGACAGCAAGTACTCAGTCTCTCTGTGGTGTGGTCTAGCGGAGGGAGTTCAGTCGAAGTATGTTTTGTTAATTAACTGCCTGTCCTCAGAATGGAGACTTCAATGTCCTGCCCTTGCTGTGGAACCTGGGAAGCTTTGACAGCAAGGCAGGCCTAAGCCTTTTTCACTTAATGGGCTACCTTTAATCCTAATCCAAGACAAAAGAGTCAAAAGGCCTGTACATTGTACGCGACAATTTTTAAAAAATTTGACAAATGCCAATAGTTCAAACTACACCCCACTTTAATACCATTTTATTAGGTACACCATTTACACAAATACCTCACTCCTCCAGGCAGTGAGTCACATGCTGTGACTCAGAGCATGCAGACCGGGTCAAGAGGTTCAGTTACTTTTCGATTAAATGTTAGAATGGGCAAAACTCGTGATTTAAGTGCCTCTGAACGTATTATGATCATTGGTGCGATAAACAAAAAAAACATTCAGTTAGTGTCAGTCCTGTGGCCGAAAATGCCTCCTTGATGAGAGAGGTCAGAGGAGAGTGGCAAGACTCGTTCAAGCTAACAGGCGGGTCACAAGTACGTAAATAACAGCTCAGTACAACAGTGGTGTGAAGAAGCTGCATCTCAGAACACAAAACTCATTGACCCTTGAAGTGGATGGGCTACAGCAGCAAAGGGACCATGTTGGGATCCACTTCTCTCAGCTAAGAACAAGAAGATGAAGCTACAGTGGGTAAAACGGGATGACTGAATAGTGGAAAAATAGCTGGTTCAAAGAATGACAATTTCTGTAGCAGCTTGGTGATGGCAGTGTCAGAATTTCCTGAGTCCACGGATCTATCCTGCCTGGTGTCAACAGTACAGACTGCTAGTGGTGTTATAATGGTGTAGGAAATGTTTTCTTGTCACCCATTTGGCCCCTTAGTACCGACTGAGTGTCATTTGAACACCACAGCATACCTAAACATTGTTGCTGACCAGGTAGTCTACCTTTTTTCAAACGGATACTTCCAGCAGGATAATGCGCAATCATCTCAAGAGGGTTCTAAGAAAAAGACAGTGACTCAAGTTTACTCCAGCGGCCGGCACAATCCCCAGATCTCAACCCAATAGAGGATCTTTGGGATGAGGTGGAAGGGGATGTTCGTGGCATGAATGTGCCACCGAAACATCTGCAGTAACTGGGTGACGCTATCAAACCAGCATGGACCAAGATCCCTGTAGAACGTTTCCAACACTTTGTTGAATCCATGCCTTGAAGAATTCAGGCTGCTTTGGAGGCAACAGTGAGTCCTACCCAGTACTAACGGTACTGCCTAATAAAGAGGCCGCAGGGTGTCCCATCATAAGTTATGGTACATTTTCTGTTTTTTGTTTTTTTTACATGTATTGACATCTCCATTATGTTGTTCTAATTAGTTTTTCTCAAATGTTGTGTTGCATCCAGGTTAGCGTACTTTTGAGGTTGAGGTTGAGGTTACTTAATATGATTTGCATTGCAATTTAGACTAGAATAGAATAGAATAGAATAGTCCATCCCAGTAATTAATGCATGGGACATGAAGAGGCACCATGTTTTCCTTACACACCACAGCCTTCATCAGTGCTTTCTTTCAGCTGACTGACGCAAGGAATCATCATGACTCAAATTTTCACCGGATTTGCGTAATATTTTCTCAGGTTCAGTTTATCTCATTCTTTTCCTTCTATTTGTACTGAATATTTAATGTTGAGTCACACAGATTCATTTCCTATTGTCAACACCTCCACAAACTGTAATAACAGTTGCTCAGCTGGGACAAAACCATGACTCAAATATACAACAGAGAAATACCCTAACCCGTTTCCCAAAAGTGGAATTCAACCAATTTTGTTTCCACAAAACAAATCTGCTGTATTCATTGAGTACCATCAAGGTATGATTTCTTTCAGATGGTTTGGGGAAATAGCGAGCCTCACTCCGTGTGTGTTTATCAACATTCACAAAGAGAGATCTTGTATTATTACCAGAAATGTGAATGTGAAGCAGCCCAGTATAATAGAGCTTTTTTTTATTTGAACCCCTTGGGAATGAAGGTCATTCAGAAAAATTAGATTCATTGAAATAGCAGACCAAAGCTTTCAAAGTATAAAATGTATGTGCATGCACAACCATTATGAAGCAAACCGTACAGCCTAATTTGGAGTTGAAATGCCTTCAGCTGGATACATCAGTGAGGAAACTCCAACATGCAGCATGCAGCTAATAGAATATCATTTTCGCACAGCTGCAAAATCAGTTCCTCACAGTCATTTGCTTTCCTGGTTTGAAAATCTGTGGTTTGGATAAATGAGCTTTTACTTTATTCCAAAAAATCTGGATTTGTGTTCTACCCTTAATTTACAGTGTATTACATGGAAGCTGAATGCATGTTGACCAGCGTTGTGGAGATAACGGCAGCAATGAAACCCACTTGGGCTTTTATTTAGCTTTCACCCTGTGTGTGTATGTGTGTCTGAGTGTGTGTGTGTGTGTGTGAGAAACTCGGTACCAGCCTGACGCCAGCACCACAGGGTGCCTGATCTCTGTTCAATCCCAGCCTCCCCCTCCCTCCTCTGTTACACCCACAAACACGCACACACACACAAACACCCACACGTAGACACACACATTTCTCCCTGTGTGTTAATCCCATTGCTGTGTAAGTGGCAGTACCATGGGGACTGTCATCAGCCTACCTGTCAGCCCCCTCCAGCTCAGCTCTCATGTGGATCAGCGCAAACGCGTAGGAGACCCAGTGGGGATCTTCCCCAAAGCATCAAAAGGCCGATGCCTCAGACACCCTCCGTGCTCGGTGGCCTCATTTTGTATGCAAAACAAATGCATACATTCCCCACACACGTAGGTTTAGAGCAATAGACCTCTAAAGCGTGACATAATGTTTCAGCCCAAATACGGGATTCCGGATACCACTCCTATTCAAGTCTAATGTGGAAATGAATAGAGGAGCAAAATGATCGCCTTTAACTACGTCCAACGCTAATCTTGATTATTTTTGCTTTGGGGAGTTCCTCTATTATGCATTTCTTTATTTGTTGAGGTGGATTCTGATGGGTTTTGAAGATGCAAAAATTGCTAGCAATACTTAGCTTAGCATTCTAGCATTTCATAGCTTTGTGAAGTGAGGATAACAGAAAATTCAGTAACATGTTAAAATATGTAATACCTTTGTCATACATCATTTTATACTTGCATTATTTCACCTATTTTAAGAATAGAAAGACAGGCAAACAGGATCCAAAAATCCCATTCATTTTCGCCACAGGCAAAAAAAAAAAGAAAAAATGGATCCGGATGTAATCTGAAAGCTCTGAAATGACAACAACACTTGAGAGGTCTGTGCATGCACATGTTTTTAACACATTCTATTGGAAATCAAGCAAAAATCCACCTTAAAACAACACTGATATATGTCATTCCTGATATTCAACACCTCATTCAATATGTGAACATCTAGAGAAACAAGCTTCTATATACAGTATGTCATCAAGACAGACAAAAAAAACCCTGGAGTTTCTCCATCGATGATGAATGGGAATCAGACTTCAGCATGTCAATACAGTAGAATTGTTTGTTTAAGCTTTTACATTCTAATCAACTTTATTTCATTGTTGTACCAACAGTTGTGCATCAGAAAATGTTCCCATATCTCAATAAAAAAACAAAGAATGATCTCTCATTCACTACCAGTGGAGCTGCTACAGGATTTGTTTGTCCTGACTTGGCTTCCATTCCAATGAGGAGAATGTGGAGGCAGCCAATGCTTGAGTGCAAAACAAATACAGTGTTTTCTCTCCCATAGAAAGCCAATGACAGGGAGAACAAATGGCAGAGTGCTTGCCTCTCTCTCTCTCTCTCTCTCTCTCTCTGTCTATCTCTCTCTCTCTTTCTTTCCCTATCTGTCTCTCTTTTGGTCCCTCTCTCCCTCTGTCTTCCACTCTCCCTCTCTCTCCCTTTTTTTTCTGTCCCACACTCTTCCTCCCCCCCCCCCCCCCCCACCCCCCCCTAGTCTGCAGATGGCGAACGCCATATTAGATGTTTTCTTTTTACACATCAAACTAGAGGTCACAGCTGCACTGCTCCCAAACCAGCCACAGATGTGTCGGAACAGTTACCTGACAACCAGTGCAGATGGAGCGCTTTCCCAGGCTGAAGTGAAGAGCACAAAAAATACCGACATAAAAATGTCATTTAGCCAGAAACTACTTCTGCTCCCCTGGGAGAGCCAATAAGATCAGAGAGCCAGATAAAAGAGAAATTTGCTAAGTTTTTGCCACCTAACTTTGTATTGTATTGTGGAGTTTGTGCAATCGGTTGGAGTATTGACAGCATGTGAAATTCACAAGAGGCAATGGGTTAACACTCAGTTTTGTAACTGTTTACACAATGTTATGTAAAATTGACAAGGTCTCTCTCGAATATTAATGAATTGTATCATTTATTTATCTTTTGTTGTTGACAGAGAAAGGCACGCATGCTATCAGACGTGGCCTCTGCGGAGCACCGAGGGGAGAAGGCCTTGTCAGCATTATGTTTGGTCTGTCAGACAGATTAACATGTTAAAATATGTACATACTAAAAACACTCAGCCATTTACATGATCAGGCTGTCCCAGGGTGCCGCTGCGAGCGTGATTTCTGCACCATTTCGGAGAGGAGAAAATTAAGAATGATATGTTCTCGAATACACTCCAATAATGAGATTTACATCCCAATTTTAGCATCCGCCTGTTATGATCCAGGGCGTGTTAAGGCTGTACGTGACTGAGACTCCATAATGAGCTCATTTGAATATGAACTGGACTTTTGATCAAATAAGTATTCCCATTTAGGGGATTTGTGAATGTGATTTTTTTTTATTTCCTGGCTTGTTGTAAAGGAAATTCCAGCACACTCAACCTCTAATCAGATGCCGAGATTTGATAATGAGAAATATTTACTCATCATTGCCCAGTCTTGGATGTGTAATGACATATGATGCCTCGTGGGGTTGATAGCGACATTAATATTCCTGGCACAGACATTAAAAATGCATAGATATGCAGTGTGATAGTCATGTCAGAAAACACAGTCATTTTTTATAGGGCACTTCTCAAGGCTGTCTCCATTCACTGTAGAGTGTTTGGTAAATCAATGATTGAGATGTCATTGATAATAACTCCGGCCAGCACATCTCATTTTGAATTATTATTTGATTAATTTGAAAAAGGCTCCGCTTTTTCAGGCTGAAAAGATACTTTAGAACACAAAAGATAAGTATATGTAGTCTATGATAATATTCAACATTCCATAATCTGCTAACACTCAATGCTAAAAAAACAATAGAAAAGAAGGACGAGCAAAGGCATAGAGTGGAGAAAAATACAATATAATGGTGAGAAAGTAAGTAAGAGAAGGACATGCAGAGAGAGGTGAGAGATTAATGTTGAGAAAAGAGACTTTTTCAAATAGTGACATTGCAGAGAAAAAAGAAAGATTTTCAATAAAAAGAAATACTTATACCACATGCATGTTGCTCATAAAGCATCATAAGAATATTAAAAGCAAATTATGAGTGTATTGTAATCTACCAATGATAACCTCATAGCAGTATCATAACATAATTCATGCTGTATTCGTAAAGAATTATAATTACGGCTTTATCATGACGCACCATGCAGGCACAATGTATCTTTTTGGTTTTGTCTGACTGCGTCCTCAAGCAAGCTAGCTAAGATAGAAAAGGACAGACTTGTAGGCGGAAACTTTCAGTTCTAAAAGTTGTCTGATGGTTGTTTGGACAAAACAAAGGCAATCTGTACAGTTTGCAAAGTTCAGTTAAGTTACAACAGAAGTAATTCATGTTTGATGTACCATCTCAGAGCAAAACAGCTAGATGCTGACCGGGACAACAGAAGGGCTTTGACAAAATACATTTCTACAGTTTAGTGAACATGCTCTGCCAATTGTCAAAACTACAAGTGACAAAGTAACAGATGCATTGTATAAATGGATAGCTAAAACTGCCACGCAATTAACATAATGGAAGAGCAGGGACTGAGAAGCAAAATTCAAATTGGCAACATGTCTTTTATTCTGCCCTTTAACCGTTGTGTCCAGAATCCACATTTTGCATGACAGCGAGATGGCAACAAGCAAAGGCCGTCGCTCTGACTGGGGATTACTGGACTTCGGTTAGCAATCACAACTACCTGGCCATTACAGCGCAGTTAGGAAGCAGCCTGGACTTTGCACTCGTTTGTGGTAACTGGAAATAAAGAGACTATTCACAAAGCGACACTAGTCTGAGTCATGGGCTGATTACTTTTGGATGTTGCAAACGAATGGAAGATTGAGGACAAGTTAACCACACTTGGCACAGGCGGCACCAAAACATGATTGCAGCTGCCAGACTCCTTCCATTTAAGCGCCGGCCCTGTGTGGCACACAGCGTGCAGAGAGAAGTGGCAGTTTCCCTACATGACAGTGGATTTGACATTTCTTGGCCAAGTGTTGCCGGCAGTGTTGGGGGCAACACATTACAAAGTAATGCATTACTGTAATCACATTGCTTTTTCCTGTAACGGAGTAAAATAAGGCATTACTGTTCCAGTTTCAGTAATCACATTACAGTGACTGATCTAAAAGATATTGCATTCTTTAGCCTCTTTAATGTTGTTATTGGTGTAATATCTATCGAAAAATTCCCCTCGACTTCAAGTCATGTCGGAAATATTGAAATTCAGTAGAGTGAACATGAATAAGCCAAAAAAGTGATAAATATGACTCGACAAGTCGGTGCTGTAGGTTCTGTTTTTATTAATTTTGTGTCTGTCATTATTTATACTACTTCTACTGGTAATGAGGGCTTCGGTCAACAATACAATATTTATTGGCCCAATGAACACAAGTAAGCCTAGCACAATCTTTTAGGGTGTAAAGCAAAAGTAATGCAACAAGTAGAGTAACTAATTACTTTTCTCGGGGAGTAAAAAGTAAAGCAATTCATTACAAATAATGTGTAATTTATTATTTTTTTCCCCAGTAACGACCCTAACACTGGCTGCAAGATTGTAGGACACTTCGATCAAATGCTCAGGAATTAAGAAAACAGCAAACAGCACTTTGACAGAGGCAAGAACTGCTTGTTTAAAATGTGACAACCAGATGGTATTCCACCCTGGAGATGGTTTAGTGGAGCCAATAAAATAAATCAGCTCAGTAAAGTTGCAGTGTTGACAACCACCTATTCTTTTGATTTCTGTATTTGTATTTTCTGGGGTTTTTTATTATTATTATTATTATTATTTCTGACCAATTTCGATGGCTTGAAATTTAATTGCACTTAGTGTATTTCACAGGAGTGTTTCTTTTGTGTTCACAATTGAAAAGATTCTATTAAACAGCATTTGATTTGATATGCTTCTTTTGTGTAAACTCGACAGTGCAATTATGGATCGTTTGACAGCCCCAATAACAATGCATGTTATAATGCTATTTATTGCTGTGAAAATTATGTAAGAACAGTGCACTGACACTCATAAAAGCTTTTTGATGCCTCTCAATGCACTTCAAGTCATTTGTTACCGACTTTTCCAAGTGATGCACACGAGCTCAGACACACAGCGCTGACGATATGCATTCATTGATGTCCGATGGAGCCAGACTAGATGTAGTCCTTGACCCCAACACTCCCTGCGGGCCGAGGGTTGGAGTCTTGCCTATTGGAGTTTCCTCCCTGCCAGTCAACGCTGCCTGAGCTGCCAGGAATACAGCTCCAGCTTCACCTCTGACCCCCCGCGCTGCTCTGCGGCCGGCCGAGCAGCCCGTCAGGCCGGCCCAGGCCAGGCCTCCAGGGACCGGCCGGGGGGCTGGGTGGTCTGGGTGGGTGGGTAGTGTATGTGTGTGTGTGTGTGTGTGTGTGCGCTCGTGTATGTCAGTGAGAGAGTGATAGAACATGTGAGTATATGTGGACTTTGTGTCTCTGTTTGTGTGTGTGTGTGTGTGTGTGTGTGTATGTGTGTCAGTGAGAGAGTGAGAGAGCATACAGTATGTGTTCCAGCCAGCATCATATCTTTCTCCTATTCTGTGCTCTCTGTCCGTTCCCTCTCTCCCCAGGCAGACGCTCTAATTACAACCAGTTTGGTTAACTGGAAATGTGAACCCAGGAAACAATACACTGCCAAGCAGGTTTGCCCCTTGGTCTGAATCAGCCCACTGGTTGACTGGCTGACTGGTTGACTGGCTGGCTGGAGCTCTGGAGCCACCCTTGACTCTCAAACTGACAGCGCCTGTTATTTCAACAAAAACAATGAGCTAATCCCCAGTGAGGCACCAACTACACAACAGACTAAAGATACAGATCCACCTGGAACACTTTTTTGCAGATAAAAGTGTATGTTGGCTTGTTAACTGCTGCTATGTGTCAAGAGGAAAAGTGGTTACCTCTTACTTTACAATATGCATTGCAATATGTCTTTCTCATACAGTAAACACACTGAATATAAGCTACAACCAAAGTGCTGCAATTAGAGCAATTAGAGAATTGCCCATCTAGCCACACTTTGTTGGTTGCTATGCCAACTTTTGTGGTAACCAGAAAGTTATTTTGCAATCTTATGTTTTGTCATGTTTATTGTTATGTATGTACTGTATATCACTTTTCAACAGAAAACAGCACACATTGACTGACAGTCGTATAAAAAGCTCAGTACGCTTGATGGTGTTACGGGTGTTTCAGTGCTGCTGATGGGACCTGGCCGCGCCTCGTACCTATTGCCTCACTGTTGTATCCATAAACACGGCAATCACTCACTGAATCAGTATTAACCGTGTCAATATATTCATCACGGGGGAAGTTAAATGGCCTAAAAATCCTGGAGTGGCAATGATGCAGGGACTCCACACATTTGCCATCTGTATTAGTCAAAAATGAATGGTGTTATCTCAGTCCTCAGTCTACTCCACATGTGTAATGAGGACTGCTGGAAGCCTTTCAGACTGCTGAGAGCAGAGCGGGCACACATCTCCATCCAGCTAACTTCCAGCTGACAAGCCTTCCCACGCCCCCCTTCCACCAATTAGCTTCAGTATTAGCATATGCACTCTATTTGCATGAGCAACGACTAATTCCTGGTGTCATCGCACAGCTGTCGAAGCAGATTAGCCCGGCTAGCAGTCAGAGAGATCCCCCCCTTATCTCCTGTTTCAACGCGGGATCAGGATGCAGCTTCATCAAAGAAAGAAAAAAAAAAATACATGTACATCATCAGCATCTTCTTGTTATTATCCACAGGAAGCTTCATTTCACTTTTGACGAGATTTCAATCCTCTGTGCAAGATTTATTCTTGTTGCGGCGCACGTGCAACGACTCAAGTGTGGATTTCCTTGTCATCACAGCAGAGTGAGAGATGTTGTGTGTGCTGATGTTGAGATAAAGTTTGAGGATACTGGAGGTATTTCCTGTTTGCATGCTCTGCTGAATAACACTGACCTGATCGCCTGCCAGGATAAATATTAACGAAGAAATATTTGTGATGATGTCTTAAGTGTTTGTCCAGGGTGATTGCCCGCATGCGTGCTTGTTTGGGTCTTTTGGCAGAGGGCACTGAAACTATTGGAGTGTATTTTGACATGTTTCTTTGAGCAGAGATCTTTGAGATTTATATCAAGCCAGTTTTTCCCATAATGTCCCTTTAAAACACAATTGCCACGAGAAGTGCCTCTTTCCTTTTCATGCAACCTTGGGATCTGCGGCGCCGTTTGTGATGTTTTTCCACCACAAATAAAACATTAAACATTAAATATTTGGCTCCATCATGGAGAATTTACTGTCTACACTCACAAATAATACAAGATAACAGAATACCAAAAAATATAAATGGTATGCAAATATCGGAGGGAGAATTCATCTAAGAGTGTGTTTTGTGTGATTTTCCGAGGGCACTGGTCATCAGAAATTGTAAGTAATATTTAATTTGGAACAGCATGCCTTGAACTCATCCTATTGATGCAAAAACAATCTCTCTCTCTCTCTCTCTCTCTCTCTCTCTCTCTCTCTCTCTCTCTCTCTCTCACTTTTCCTCTTTTTGTCTCACACACCCACACACTTGCATACACATCTACACAGTTCCGTTGTTGTTGTCAAAGTAATAAGGCGTGCAATAAATATGTGCTGTTATTAATGTCAGAGGAGTGTTAAATGCTGCTGTGATTGATGAAGTTTATGGCAGGAAAAACAGCTTGTAGGCCAGAGGAAGGACTTCTCGCAGGAAAGGAAAACACAGAGATGGACAGAGATATACTGTAATAGAAAGCGTGAAAACCCCCTTGGCGGCAACAACCGCTAAATTATTTCCCATGTTTACCATGTTGCTTTACTCTGATCTAGTAAAAATGAAATACTGAGTTTAATTTAAAAGTTAATTTGGTCTTTTGGTCCGTCCAAAAGTTGTTTTTTATGTCTTAGTTGATGTCTACAATTCTGTCAAATTCATTCTTGTTGCAGTTGAAGCAGAATTTTTTATACCAGGGTTATTCATAATGTCACTCTTTTGAAACTTTCCCTTTTGGAAGTGGGAGCTGTACAGCGTGCCACACAATACGACAATAATAACAGCAGTGATTCATTGGTGGGGAGATTTTCCCTGAAAAGCCTCAGAAGCCTAACTGGGCTACAGCAAAGAGAAAGGTTGAAAGTACACGTGCTAAAGCGCGGTGAAAGTCCTGACAGACGAAAGGTGATATTGCAGGAATAAGTCATCTCTCATTAACGTAACTAAGAGGAGGAAATGAAACAACCCCTTGTTTTTGTTAGCTTTATTTTAACTTTGATCTAAATCTCGACACCACGAGGCGCCGGCCGTCGCCCTGAACGATACAAGAATTATTACAAGGCATGGTAGTGTCTCTGCCTGTCTCTCTCTAGCTGCCATCACACTGTGATATCTGACAATTAAGATCTAATCGTTTCCACCGGCTCTCACAGCTATCATGCGAGCCCACCGCTGATCAAGATTAGGAGCGTTTACTTTGATTCCTGAATTAGAG